>NC_133620.1:288607686-288907686 GCF_048593235.1 Sminthopsis crassicaudata
AGTGCTATATAAATATTAGCTATCATTATCATTGTTATCTTTGAAGAATAGGTAAAATTAGGATAAATGGAAATACAGAGGAAATCATTCTAGCATGAAAAACTCATTGGAAGCATAAAAGGGAAAATTGTGCCTGGAGAAAGGTGAATAAAATGGCAAAGACAAGATGAAAGCCCAGGCCTTCTGATTGCTATAACATGCAGTGCTCTTTCCAATGTATTGACTAATCTTAAGTTATAAGCTTACACCTTAGTGGATACCCATGAAGTTCATACTCATTCTCAGAAAGCTTATGGTTCAGAATATGGACTGATCTGAAAGATCCTCTACAAAGGAAGTGTTGATATCAAAGTGATGTGAGAAGTCACTCAGCTTCAAAGCATCTACCCTCTGCTTAAGATAATTATCATTTTAGGTCAAGGTAACTTCTCCCCAGTAAGCCCTTGTTAAAATACAAGCACATTTCTCAGGTAGTCAGTGAGACAAAAAACATTTATTAAGTGCCACTCTGTACCAAGCACTGGCTTAAGATCAAAGTATGAACAATTCTAGAATACATAATTAAAGGGAATTTAGTGAACATCTGAGACAGCCAAATGGGACAGTGGAGAGAGTATAGGATCTGGAATCAGAAAGATTCATCTTCATGAGTTCCAATCTGGCCTTAGGCACTTACTGTAAAGCTGTGTGACCCTAGGCAAGTCACTTAACCCTATTTGCCCCAGTTTCCTTATCTGTAAAATGAGCTGGAGAAGGAAATGGTACACTGCTCCAGAAAATTTCAGTTGGGGTCACAAAGAGTCAAAAATGACTAAAACAATTGAACAACAAATGTACATCTAAAAATGGAAGCAATGTTCCCAAATAACAAGTGTGACTTCATCAAGAAGTGTGTTAGACTAGTGAAGCATAATCTTCTAGTCAGGAAAACCTAAATTCAAAACAGAGGTGTTGTTATGAGGCACAAATGAGATAATAGATTAGAATATTTCACAAACCTTAAAAAATTCTCTATAAATGTCTGTTCTTGCTTTTCTTACCTTACAATCGCCAGACTTCCAACTTGATGCTGACATCCTTCCCTGAGCTTCTAAAGCACTCCTGCTGAACTCAAGCAATGTTTACAGAGTAATATAAGAGCGTGTTGGTAAAAGTTTAACAAAACAATTGAACTAGGGATGAGGGGAGGAGAGTGAGGGGAAAAAGAAGGGGCATTATACAAATATACTTTTAAACTTAATCTTCATTATTAACATTTCCTCAAGACAGGTAATCAACAACAACAACAACAAAATAAAGCAAAACGTGATTCATAGGTACTGTTGATTTCTGAGCTATAAATGCTTACACTGAAAATTTAACAATGAGCTCTGGTGAGGTAGGCTGAGCTTGTTCCAGAGCATATACTTGGTTCAAATCCAACCTCTGACCTATAGTGATTATGTGACCCTATAGAAGCTAATTAATCTCTCTGTACTGCAGAACAGTTAATGAAATATATCACATTGTTATGAGAAGTTATTTTTATCAATGAAATCATAGCTCTATTTTGATCTTATCTTGGTATATGGTGTTAAGTGTGGATCCATATCTAATTTCTGCCATACTAATTTCCAGTTTTCCCAACAGTTTTTTCCGAATAATGAATTTTTATCCCTAATGTTGGAATCTTTGGGTTTGTCAAAGATTAGATTGCTATAGATGTACCCTTTTTTGTCCTTTGTATCTAATCTGTTCCACTGATCTACCGGTCTATTTCTTAGCCAATACCAAATGGTTTTGGTGACTGCTGCTATATAATATAGCTTTAGATCAGGTACACTTAGACCACCTTCCTCTGAGTTTTTTTTCATTAGTTCCCTTGCAATTCTTGACCTTTTATTCTTCCATATGAATTTTGTTGTTATTTTTTCTAGGTCATTAAAATAGTTTCTTGGGAGTCTGATTGGTATAGCACTAAATAAATAGATTAGTTTGGGGAGTATTGTCATCTTTATTATATTCGCTCGGCCTATCCAAGAGCACTGAATGTCTTTCCAATTATTTAAATCTGATGGGTCCATGATTTAGGCATAAAGAGGGAGATAATAAATAGATTAGAGGAACAGAGGATAATCTACCTCTCAGACTTGTGGAGGAGGAAGGAATTTATGACCAGAGGAGAACTAGAGATCATTATTGATCACAAAATAGAAGATTTTGATTACATCAAACTAAAAAGTTTCTGTACAAATAATACTAATGCAAACAAGATTAGAAGGGAAGTAACAAATTGGGAAAATATTTTTAAAAACAAAGGTTCTGACAAAGGTCTCATTTCCAAAATATATAGAGAACTGACCATAATTTATAAGAAACCAAACCATTCTCCAATTGATAAATGGTCAAAGGATATGAACAGACAATTCTCAGAGGAAGAAATTGAAACTATATCCACTCACATGAAAGAGTGTTCCAAATCACTACTGATCAGAGAAATGCAAATTAAGACCACTCTGAGATACCACTACACACCTGTCAGATTGGCTAAGATGACAGGAACAAATAATGACAAATATTGGAGGGGATGTGGGGAAATTGGGACACTAATACATTGCTGGTGGAGTTGTGAAAGAATCCAGCCATTCTGGAGAGCAATCTGGAATTATGCCCAAAAAGTTATCAAACTGTGCATACCCTTTGACCCAGCAGCGCTACTACTGGGATTATATCCCAAAGAAATACTAAAGAGCGGAAAGAGACATATATGTGCCAAAATGTTTGTGGCAGCTCTTTTTGTTGTAGCTAGAAACTGGAAGATGAATGGATGTCCATCAGTTGGAGAATGGTTGGGTAAATTGTGGTATATGAAAGTTATGGAATATTATTGCTCAGTAAGAAATGACCAGCAGGAGGAATACAGAGAGGGTTGGAGAGACTTAAATCAACTGATGCTGAGTGAAATGAGCAGAACCAGAAGATCACTGTATACTTCAACAACGATACTGTATGGGGATGTATTCTGATGGAAGTGGAAATCTTCAACATGGAGAAGATCCAACTCACTTCCAGTTGATCAATGATAGACAGAGGTAGATACACCCAGAGAGGAAACACTGGGAGGGGAATGTAAATTGTTAGCACTAATATCTGTCTGCCCAGGTTGCATGTACCTTCGGATTCTAATGTTTATTGTGCAACAAGAAAATGATATTCACACACATGTATTGTACTTAGACTATATTGTAACACATGTAAAATGTATGGTATTGCCTGTCGTCGGGGGGAGGGAATAAAGGAGGGGGGGTAATTTGGAAAAATGAATACAAGGGATAATATTATAAAATATATATATATATATAATAAAAAAAAAATTTAAAAAAAAAAAAAAAAAAAAAAAAAAAAAGAAATCATAGCTCTAGACTAAAGAAGAGAATAGATTCTGCCAGATCTAGACCAAAAAGATTCTTCAGACTGATTACATTTCTTTAAAAAAAAAAAAAAAAAAAGCAGGATTCTAGACCAGTAGATCGTGGAAATGCTAATAGATTACCTAGATTTCAGCAGAGAATTGAACAAAATCTATTATGTTATTCTTGTGAAAAAATATAGAGATATGAGATAATTATTATGTAGTTGTATAAAATGTAGAATTTGTCAAATGATGTGATCAAAAAAGTCATCATTAATTATTTTATGTGATCTTGGATTGAAAAGAAACACTAATTCTAGTAAAAATAATATGGAAATTCTATATGACCTTAATGTTCCTTTGTCAGAATATGACAAATCCAATCATGGAACAAAACAAGAAATAAATTAGACTTGAACAAAATGTTGTCAGAATAGAATTTGATAGGTAAAGATTTTTGAATGGGAATCTTAAGGGAAATATGTTTCACACATAACACATGTTCCTGTGTTATACAAATACTAATTAAATATTAGAACAGAAAGAATTTAAACAACTGTAAAAAAACAAATATCATATATAGACTATAATGCAAAAAAATTACAATCAATAAAAGAAATATGAACAAAATATGCAGTCATAAATGAAGACTGAGAGACCATATCTTGAATAATTAGAAAAGATCAAATCATGGAAATAATTTTTAAAATCATATTAATGTAACTATCAGTTATAAAACAACATGCCAAAATATGTGGAATTGGCTAAAGAATCTTTAAAGGAAATTTTGTGTCCTGAACATTTGTTTTAACAAAAAGGAAAAAGAGAGGTAAGTATATTTTGATGAATTTGTGTTTTCACTGTAGGTGATACATCTAGTAATGCATATAGTAACCTATCTATGCCTGTCCATCCTATTTGACTATTAAACATGACCTCAAATAAATTCTTCACAGCTAATCCACCCAATATGGGGAGGAAGAAGGATTTCTCCTAATTCTTTTAATATTATAGACACCAATGAAGTACATAGCTTGTCATCAATTTATTCCTTACTTTCAATAAAAGTCCATCCACTTTTTTTTTTTTTTCAGTGATACATGCCTCTGGTAACATTTTGTGCTTCTTTCTCTGCACAATTCATCAATTATGATACAGTGTGGGTTGTTCTTTTCTACCATATATCTTTCTACTGCCTTTTTGGTGACCACTCAACTTTCTTCAGAGACTATGATATTTCATAGTTTGCAACCTTACAGCACCACTGGAAGATTATTCTTTAAAAAAAAAAAATAAAAAAAAAAATAAGGATGGATCTTTGTTTGAGTCTTATTGAAAAACATTTTTCTTTTCTGAAACATAATCTAGTCTTCTGTTCAACACTGAACAGAATCTATCCAGTTTATTTGTGCTGATAGGCAATCTATAGCTGTCTATTCACATAGGCTATTACTTTTCATCCACTTAATTTTTCCTAGATCCTGAATATAAGTCTTATTCAAGAGGATTGTTATTTTTAAAAATATAATAATAACTTTTTATTTTTCAAAATACATGCAAAGTCAATTGGAGAACAGCTGATTAATTATGGTATATGAATGTTATGGAATACTATTGTTCTGTAAGAAACGATCAGCAGGATGATTTCAGAGAGTATTGGAGAGACCTACATAAACTGATGCTGAGTGAAATGAGCAGAACCAAGAGATCATTATACACGGCAACAACAAGACTATCCATGATCAATTCTGATAGATGTGGCTCTGTTCAACAATGAGAGAATTCAAACCAGTTCCATTTGTTCTGTGATGAAGAGAGCCATCTACACCAGAGAGAGAAGTATGGGAAGAGAGTGTGGAACACAACATAGTATCCTCAATTTCTCTGTGGTTTTTTGCTTACATTTTGTTTCCTTTCCCAGTTTTTCTTTTCCTTCCTTCTTGATCTGATTTTTCTTGTGCAGCAAGATAATTGTATAAATATGTATACACATATTAGATTTAACATGTATTTAAACATACTTACCATGTATTGAACTGCGCCAAATGGGGAGGGGGTGGGAGAAAAGTAGGGAAAAATTTGGAAAAAAAGGTCAATGTTGGAAAAATTGCCTATGCATATGCTTTGTAAATTAATTAATTAATTTTTTTTAAAATACATACAAAGACAGTTTTCAACATTCATCTTTGCAAAACTTTGTGTTCCAAATTCTTCTCCCTCTCTTCCTACCTCCCACCTCTCCTAGACAGCAAGTAGTCTAATATAGGTTAAACATGCAATTCTTGTAAATATATTTCCATATTGTCATCATGCTGTGCAAGAAAAATCAACTCAAAAAGGGGGGGTAGGAAGAGAAAGAAAAAAAAACCCAAACAAATAAAACCCACAATAAGGGTGAAAATACTATGCTGTGATCCACATGCATCCTTCCATCGTCTTCTCTCTGAATGCAGATGGCTTTTTCCATCACATCTATTGAAATTGTCTTTAATCATCTCATTGTTGAAAAGAACCAAGTCTATTACAGTTGATCATCACATAATCTTCTTGTTACTATGTACAATGTTCTCTTGGTTCTACTAATTTCACTTAGCATCAGTTCATATAAGGAAGGAAGGAAGGAAGGAAAGAAAGGAGGCAGGAAGAGAGGAAGGAAATAAATGAATGAATGATTAAAAAGCCAATCTTCCAGAGAAAACACCAGAGGATGGAATAAAAGACATAATGTAGAGGGACTGATTTTGGAAAGAAATTTATTTCTTTAGTAGAGAATGAAACAAACGATCAGGGTTATGATATCAAGGAGATCTAAGATATAAAAAAGGGGCTCATAATAGCCTCAACTTTCTGTTAAAAGATAAAAGTCCTCATTGGAGGAAGAGCTAGTGTGAATGGAGGTGATGTGGGAGACAAAGTGAAAAAAGATTTGAAATGACTTTGTGGGGAATAGCATGAGAAATCAACAATTACCTAGAAATCCCATTATAGGACAAAAAGGAGGCCATAAATAAGAAGAAATTCCCCATGCATGCTTAAATATTTATAGCAGAACGTTTTGTGATAATGAAGAATTGAAAGCAGTGTAAATGCCCATGGATTGGGGAATGATTAAATAAATTGTATTACATGAATGTAATGGAATATTATTGTGCTCTGTTGTTTGTCCTTCATTTTCAAAGAGGACCAATGACATGGTGGAGTAATGTCTTTACTTGTGAGTAAATTAGATTTAAATGAGACAGATCTGCACAAAGTCATCAGCCTCTCTCTTCCAGAGTCATCAAAGTCCAGTGGCAGGACAAAAGCCAAGATGACTATGGATGGCTTAGGATACAGTCTCTGATGTCTGATCAAATTCTAAGCATTCCACAGTGCCTGCTTCAGCTACCTTCATGGATCATTGGAAGAAATGATCCTCCTCATCACCCATTCTGCCATGGGAAGTATTCACTTGCTTCAGGTAGACAGACACCTCCTCGATTCATTGTTGGATTTGAGAGAGATGAAATAATTGAATGAGATGAATACAGAGAAACATGGAAGATATGTGACCTGATGCAGAGTGATGTAAGCAGAACCAAGAAAACAATATACACAGTTTCTACAACAATGTAAATGGAAATACTAACCATATACAAAATTGCAAAGAATAAGCATGACTTGAAAGAAGGGAGCATGAAAAGAGAACGTTCCCAACCTAGCTCTTAATGGAAGCAAGAAGTCCACAGGTATTGTATATTATATATATTTATACTGTTTCAATGTGTTGATCAATTGTGCTGATTTTTCTTATTTTTCTTTTATTTTCTTTAAAATAATTTGTTATAATGAATGGCTCTCTGGGAGGGGAAGACAAGGGATGCTGGGGAAATTATCATAATGTTAAAAACAAAAGATGGATTGGTCTTCATATAGAATAGAAATCAATGAAGGAAGAATAGGATTGTCTAGTTACATGAATACAAGATGATGTAGGGAGAGCAATGAGAGAAGTTTACTTGAGTTTTTTTTTTTTGTTTTTTTGTTTTTTTTTTTTAAGTATATATCCATTACCCAACTCATAGATCATTTGAGAAAAAAGAACAAATTGGCCTGGTTAATTTTTGACCCCAAGTTTAAGTTCTACCTTGAACTTCAGTGCAATGAATCAAAAGGGAATTTGTGTGTGTGTGTGACTATTTGCATGGCTTCTTGACTGCAGATTCAATTTTTAGGTGACATTATGATTCATTAACAGTGTTCCCTGCTTGAAGGCATCTGGATAAGGGTTGGATGGTTGAACCCATCTGCTCCACTTGCATTACTAGGATATAAGCTGGCATTTGGAAATGCTCTGGGAAGGGTGTGGTACAGCTTCCAGGAAACTCATGTATGCACACGAGCATTGCATGTATATGTGCATTTATACAGTCATGTATTGTGTGCATACATGTATGTATATATATACATATACATATGCATGTATATGCATGCATGTGTATATTCCTTGTCTTCGTTCTCCTTCTCTTTATCCCTAAAGGGGATGGCTTTAAGGAATTTTGGAAGAGTTTTCCAGAAGCCTCAGACAATAAGCAAAGGCCAGCAAACAATACAGAAAAAGTTTAGGAAACTTTTCCTAATGCAAAAAATATATGCATAGTATTGTGTAATATCAACATATTTGATCTTTTAATATCATAATAATTCAGACTTCTTCTCTGGTACAAGAAATTGGGCCAAGAAATTTTCCACAAATTTTCTAGATTACCAGGGGTTGTGCCCATTATACCTGCAACATGGAAAGAAAGGATAACTGCGTACTCTTTCCCCAACTCTAGAGATTCATTTTGCATTAGTTTCTTCAAATGTCATCCCATATTCTTTCAGCAAGGCAAATTCTTTTACTCTTCTATGTTTGATTTCTATATTTTTAAGATATAAGGAAAATATTGTTCATTCTTAATGCTATTTTTTCCAATATTCCTTCCCTTCCCTCTTTCAGCGAGTTATCCCTTATAATAAATACTTTTTTTAAGATAAAAAAGAAAAAGAGGAAAAAACTAACCCAACTAATCAAGAAGGCTGAAATTTTTTTATCCCTCAAAGTTCAATTCAAATGCCACTTCTTCTATGAAACTTTCCCTGATTCTTCCTCTAACTCCTACAGCCCCATTGCTACCTATATGGTAGCTCTCTTATTGCCTATTTCCACTGGAAACATTTTTGCCATTCTTTGAATTCACATGGCACTTTATTCATGACTTTTTGTGCACTTAATCACATTTCATCTTGTAACAATTATGTGTAAACATATCTTCTCTCTCCTACTAGACTGTAAGCTCCATGAGGACAAGGATTGGATTTTATTTATCCTTGTGCCTTTCAGCTTCTAGCACAGAACTCTTCTAATCCATATGTAAATGATCCATGAAATCTATGGTATCATTTATGTGAATCCTCATTTCAATGCAGGCCATTGTCCATCATTGAACATAGCAGATTAATAAATGTTCATTGAATAAATGAATACTTGGACCGTGGTTAATTTCTAGCTCCAAGAAAGGAGAGCAAACAGATCTAGAACTAGAGAGATGGAGATTAAGATTAGTTCTTGAAGAAAAAAAAAATTTCCAACTTCAATCTATAGTTTTTCTGTGAGTGATAAGCTGAATGTCACAGGAAGACTCAGAAAGACAGAAAAGAGTAAATGCATTTGATGGATCTGTCAAGCACCTTAAACTCTTGGGACTAGTTATGTCTTTCCAAAGCTTCAAGGAATCTCAAGCTTATCCATGTGGGAATACTCTCTAGGGTATCAGAATTATAAATCCCTTTTTGGACCATGAAAATTCTCAGCTAATAACTAGCCTTCTGGTCTCTGAATTTAGGATCATAGATTTAACAATAATAGCTAACTGGGCTTATATCCCAAAGAGATTTTTAAAAAGGGAAAGGGACCTGTATGTGCAAGAAGTTTGTGGCTGCCCTTTTTGTAGTGACCAGAAACTAGAAATTGAATGGATGCTCATCAATTGGAGAATGACTGAATAAATTGTGGCATATGAATATTATGGAATATTATTATTCTGTAAGAAATGACCAACAGGATGATTTCAGAAAGATCTGGAGAGACTTACATGAACTGATGCTGAGTGGAATGAGTAGGACCAGGAGATCATTGTGTACTTCAACAACAATACTATATGATGATCAATTCTGATGGACGTGGCCCTCTTCAACAATGAGATGAACCAAAACAATTCCAAAAGAGCAGTAATGAACTGAACCAGCTACACCCAGCGAAAGAACTCTGGAAGATGACTATGAACCACTACATAGAATTCCCAATCCCTCTATTTTTGTCCACCTGCATTTTTTATTTCCTTCACAGGTTAACTGTACAATATTTCAAAGTCCGATTCTTTTTGTACAGCAAATAACTGTATGGACATGTAAACATATATTGTATTTAACTTATACTTTAATATATTTAACATGTATTGGTCAACCTGCCATCTGGGGGAGGGGGTGGAGGAAAGGAGGGGAAAAGTTGGAACAAAAGGTTTTGCAATTATCAATGCTGTAAATAAAAAGCTATAATAAAAAAAAAATTTTTAAAGAAAAAAGGAAAAAAAACAAATTTAAAAAACCCCACAATAATAGCTAGTATTTATATTACTTTAAGGTTTGTAAAGTGCTTTATACAGCGTTGCATTTAGTCCTTACCACAATTCTGGGAGGTTAAATGCTATTATTATCCCTGATAACAATGAAGATGAAGAAATTGACTCTGAAACAAGTTAAATGAATTGTTCAAAACTGTACAATTTAACTAGTTAAGTATCTGAAGCAGAATTTAAGCACTACTACTTCACTACCCAGCTGCCAAGTTTTAGAACTAGAAAGGACCATTGAGGTCCTCTGCTCCAACCTTCTAGTTTCATAAATGAGGCCTGGGGCTTAAATAAATAAAGAGACTTGATCAAAATCATACAGCAAGGAACCATAAAGATAAGATTTGAACTAGGTCCTCTGAGCCTCCAACTCCAGATCCATTCTTACCGTAAACTAATCCTTAAACATCACCAACCATGACCTACCTGGATTGGACTCTGTTATGTACCCAGGGTTACATCCCAGCCTTCAGGAATCAACTGATAAGCATTTATTAAATATCTACTACATACCACGAACTATACTAAGCACAGGAAGTACAAAAAAATAAAAGGCAAAAGATAGTTTCTACCTTCAAGAAGTATACAAACTAAAGGGAGGTACTTTGTCTTAGCACTATCTTGTTGACTTCCATTGCACTATGAGAGTCAAGTGGAGGAAGAAGCAAATGGGACAGCTGAAATACAAGAGGTGAAAAATGAGGCAGAGATCCAAGTAAATAGTCTATGCTGACCACATAGGCCATAGGAGCAGAGATAAGATGAGCCTTGGTGACATTCTCAGAAAGGATCACTACCCCCACAAAGAACTCTACTGGCTCTACCATCTGATAAATGACTCTTTCCACCATTTGACACCTTCCTGACAAAAGAACATGCCATCTTCTCATGCAGATTTCACTTTCCTGCCTCTTGATTTTGTGCCATGGGACTCTTGTCATTTCAAACAGATTGTTTTCTTTGAGGTTAAGTGTAGCACACCCGTATTATAAATCCTCACTGCTTTCTTATTTGAAAAACAAACAACAAATAATGAGAAGCAACAGAGGATTAAAAAATTAGATTTCTTATTACTGTTGCTCAGTTGTACCTGACTTTCCATAACCCCATTTGGGATTTTCTTGGCAAAGATATTGGAGTATTTTGACATTTCTATTTCCAGCTCATTTTACAAATAGGGAAACTGAGGAAAACATGGTTAAATGACTTGCTTAGGATCACACACAACTACTAAGTATTTGAAGCTACATTTTATCCCAGAAATATGAATCTTCCTGATTCTAGATCCTGCACTCTATCTATCCCATCTCAGCATCCAAAAGGTTATATTAGAAATTGTTTCATTTATAATTTTTATTCACTGATTTGTAAATTAGAAGAAACTGAAAGGCATCCAGTATATTAAGTAGATTTTCCATGCATTATTTGCAGATAAGACGTGCCCCAGATAAGAGGGGAAGGGAGTGTTGCTATATTTTCAGGTAAGAAAGCAGCCATACAGTGAGATCATAGAGGTATGGAATATGTAAATGTGCTGTTTTTCAACATAAATCATTTCTGTTGGGAAGCTATGATAGAACATTGGATTTGGAAGGGATCTTAGAGATTATCTGGCTTGAATTCCCCCATTTCAAAGATGAGGAAATGAAGGCCTGGAAAAGGAAGGTGTCTTGGCCCACATGCCAAATCTAGCTAATGTAGGCCAGGACTAGAACCCAGTTCTCTGATTTCCATTCCAGGGAAGGCATTTTCCATTACTGCATATTGGCCTCATTCAGAGCCCTCCTTTTTTTAGCCCCTCTGGGGAATAAGTAGTACTAGAATGAAAAGAAAGTGCAGTGAATAGAGCTAAGCCTGGAATCAGAAAGATCTGAGTTCAAATTCAGCCTCTGAGACGTACAAGCCATATGACCTTGAGCAAATCATTTAGCCCTATTTGCCTCAGTTTCCTCATCTGTAAAATGAGCTGGAAAAGGAAATGGCAAACCTTTCTAGTGTCTTTGCTAAGAAAACCCCAAATGGGGTCAGGAAGAGTCAGACGCTAAATGACTAAACACCAATAAGAAGAGATTTGGGAACATGCCATCCTCATCTCTGGTGAATCAGAGTGTTGCATACCTTGTTAAGCTTAGTTTTTGTATCAGGTTTTTTTATGCAACTCTTTTTCTGCACTATAAGGGATGGACCAATTAAGAGTAGGTGAAGGCTAGATATCCAGAAATGACCATGATATATAAACAAAGGGAATTGATAAAACATTTTTTAAAAGAATCAGTCTTATGATAAACTACATATTGAGGGGAAGTAGAGTTTATCCTAGCCCCCAAACTATTTATCTCTAGACTGTAAATAGAATTCTAGTCCAATATCTGCCATCTTAGAGATAGACAAAGAAAAAAGCAAGCACTCAGTCACAATTTTCATCCTATTCCCTACAAAGGCAAAAATTGCTGTTTCTCTTAGAGAGATATGAGCCAGATCCTAGGTTGTCTTTCTCTCCATATCGCATGTAAGCTAAGCCATCTTTACATTAAATGGCATATTTAGCATATATATATGTATGTATATATATATATACATATATATATGTATATTACAGTTTAAGGGAATCTGATATTGAAAGGCTTCAGAATTCTGATTATGACATATAATCATGACTTCACAAACCCAGATTCTAACTCTCATCAGAGAAGCAGAAATCATAGGTACAAATTTAGATAGATCAATAAATAGAAAGATAGATATACAGATATCAATGATATATACACATATTTCCAGACACAGATAATTTGTTTATATATTTTGCTTGATTATGCTTATTTGTTACAAGAGAAGTTATGGTGAAGGGAGAGGGAAGATAAAGGAATTATTGGGAAGTTTAAAAAGAGAAGAGCATTAATAACATGTTTTAAAAAAGGGAAGGAGGAACAAAGCTTGACTTTTTAAAAAAACCAAATCCTTGGTATATGAATTAGTCCTGAATATATAAATCATCCTTAAACCAACCAGTACCCAGGTCAAGGAGGATTCATACCCCATCAAGAAGATACCATCAATGTGAGAAGCAGTGTTCATCTTTCAACCTTGTTAACATGGCAAACAAGGAGAAAACTTGGATGTCCTCTTTCCACACATCCTCTACATGAATAGGAACGTGTGGAAAGCTAAGAATTAGAAAGCAAGAGCAGATATGGAGGAGAGGCCAAAGGAGGGCAACCTGCAGTCTGGTTGGTGGAATAAAGCAACCCCAGACAAGCTATTCTGGTTTTCAACTCCCCCTCTCACCTTGAGTGATGATTGTACATATAGGTAGAGCCAATGGGAATCTTTGGGTTGGCTTCTCTCCCTAACCAATCCTCCAACTCCTTCCTGAAACTCCAACCAATACTTTGCTCTGTAAGGGAGGGGAAGAAGTCTGAAGCAGTCACCTTGATGTGTCCCATGACTCAAAAGCAATCTGACTTTCCCTGGCTGAACCTAGGAAAGGGCATAGTTGCAGCTGAAGCTGATGTTGAATCGCCTGTTTCTTGCTTCTTGATGTGTAATCTGAGGGAAGGATATCAGAAAGAGGACATTTTCCCAAACCCAAGTCTTTTTACACTGCTTCTATCTATCTGTGTGTCTATACATCTATCACTATATATGCACACAAAGACATAGATACATATATATGTATATATATATATATATGTGTGTGTGTGTGTGTGTGTTTATATATATATGTATGTGTTTATATATATGCATGTGCATTATATATCACACATTTATTTATTTGTTCATTTGTTTTAATAGTTCTTCAACATCCCTGTTTATCAGTGGGTTAAGATTTAGGCATTGAAGGTTCTTCCCAAGGTGGAAGTATTTTTCTGGAATGATCAATCTATTTGGACACTATTCCATGCCTTGCAATTCCATGTAATCAGAATAATCAATTAATGAATCAAAAAGCATTTTTAAGCACTTACTATGTCCCAGATACAATACTAAGTGCTAAAGATGCAAAGAATAAAAAATAAATATTATCTGCCTCAGAGAGCTTATATTCTAACAGGAGAAGACAATGTAAGTATATTGAGTAGAGATGATCAGATTCTGAGATGATCTGGATAGATAGCTAGAAGGAAACAAGTATTTACTATGTCCGGGCACCATACAAATATTATTTAATTTGATCCTCACAGCAACTCTAAGAGGGAAGTGTTTTTATCATTCCCATGTTATAGCTGAAGAAACTGAGGTAGGCAAAAATTTAGTGATTGACCCAGGCCATACAACTAAGTATCTCAGGGATGGGATGGGATGTGAAAGCTGGTTCCGGTATCTAGGGCCAGCCACTAGATATAAAGGGTTAAATGGGTTCATTTGCACATGCTCAAACACTAGTCACATGAAATGAATCCTGAGGTTGGAGTTCCAAAAATGAGAGGTTACCAAATTAATTACTCAGTTAAACCAGCCATTTTGAGCCAAATAATTTATCTGAGTGATTCTAGACAAGTTACTGTATTTCGTTGTGAATGAAGTGAATTGTGAAAGCTGTCTCACAAGATGGAGATAGTATTCTAAAAATGAGTGAGGGTGAGCTGTGTCCCAGGGCCAGGTTTCTTTCTCCAGAGATCACATGGTTTACAAAGACTAGGACCTTTTCTTTGTGGTACTAAGTTGGGACCACCTTGGCATTGAAAATCCTGTGTAAGATAATTTAGTAATCCTAAAGATGTGGTTGGGGTGAAAGCTTTTCCTCATTTATGACTTAGAATGTGAGGTCATTTGTCCTGACTAATCAGGGCGAAAGATGCAGCCTATAGGGAGTGTTAGCCCAGGCCCCTTTATAATTCTTGTCTGTTAACTGGGCCTTGCCTCTCCTTGCTTACCTGCTTGTGGGAGATACCCTTTCTCTCAGCATTTCTTGATCCTTATCCCATCCTCAGCTGCTAGTACCTTCTCCCTCAAAACTATCTTGCATTTAGTATTATATACATGTATATATGTGGGTGTGTACATATTGTCTTCTCCAATAGAACAGAAGCTCCTTAAGGACAGAATCTATTTTATTTTATTTTCTTGTATTTCCAATCTAGCAGGGCCTAGCATATAGTAGGATCTTAATAAATGGTTGCTGATTAATCATTAGATTTTCTTTTTTGAGTCTGAGTTCAGGAGCTGATATTTTATGGCTATTAAATATTATTAAATATTCTCCTGGCTTCATCTAGACTCCTGAGCTGCCCAGGTCTTTCTGGATGTTAATTCTGAACATCTGAAGTATTAGTGTTACCTTGAACCCTAGCAGTTTTCTTATTTTTGAGGGAGTGGGAGAGAGAGGGAGGAGGCAAGGCTGATCACATGATATTTTTGCACTCAAGGACATGAATATCTTTACCCAAAACTTAAAAGAGGAGAACCAATCTAGAGAGACAGGGGAAGAAAGATGAGGAAAGAGACCAAAATGAAGGAGAGAAGAGGGGGACCAATGAAAACCTGACTTGCTGTGGCCATTATGTGACCTACCATTTGCCAGGCCTTCTCCTTTCCCAGACTAAGTATTGTAGCCTGCTAAAAGAAAGCTTATTAAGACACTTTCCATCCCAATGAGAGGGGCCACTCCCATAACATTTGGAGGCAAATTAAATAAACCATGCAGGGCTGCCAGTGCTGGAGAGCTCGTTATTTATAATGCTAGCATGGGCGGCTGCTTTGTGCTGGCCTTCTGTTCCATTTGGATCTCAGTCAGCAGGGTTCTTAGCTTAACTTATTATGAGGTTGACCATATGTCCCAGTAGACAATGCAGAACTGAGGTGGGCTGGGAGAGTAGCTGTGGTAGAGCAGGGAAAAGTGGTAACCAGTTCTTTTTCATGGAGCCTCATAGAATAGAGATAGGAAAGACAAAGATACATGTATACATACATATACATATATGTGTGTATATATATATACATATATATATATATATACACATAGACACTGTGTACATATCTGCATATATATACATATGTATGGGGGTGTTGGGAGGGGGTTAGAGCTAAAAGGAACCTTTGAGGTCAGTGTGCAATCCCTCATTTGACAAATAATGACCTGAGGTCGAAAGATTTGCCTAAAAAAATAAGATCCAAATCCAAGAATTCTGGATTCAATCAACCAGTCAACAAATATTTATTAACTTCAAACTGTGTGCAAAATGAAATAGTTCTTGTCCATATACTTAGGAGCAAAACCCATTATGGGGATCGTGACAACTTAGAATCATGAAATTAGAAGTTGTCTCTTTCAAGCCTTTAATCTTACAAAGAAGGAGTGGAGATGGGGAAAGAACAAACATTTATCGAGCACTGATTATGTGCAAGGCACTACACGGAATGCTGTGCAATATTTATTGCCTCAGCTGACCCTCACAACAAACCTTCCTAGTTGAGGAACCTGAGGCAGACAGAAGTTGTTCGGTTGTGAGGGACACTTTGGCAAAGATACTTCTGCTCATTTGAGGAGATGAGGAACTGAAGTAAACAGGATTAAGTGACTTGCCCAGGGTCACACAGTATCTGAGGCCCAATTTGAATTCAGGAAGATGAGTCTTTATTGCTCCAGGCATGCGCCATCTAGCTGCGGCAGAGGTTAAATACCCAAACATGTCTGAATTGAGATTTAACTCAGGGCTTCCATTCTATCCATTCTACCACTTAGCACTGAAAGGGGAAACAACATGTTCAAGGGCACAGAGAAATAGCAGCAAGAGCTAACAGCTCAAGCTCCCCTTGCTATATCCTTCCTTCTGATCCCATTTCCTAGAGTAAGCAGTTAGAACTTTTGAAGGAAAGAAAACCCCAAGATGGTAGAGAAACTGGATGAACTGTTATTACCCATATTGGCCAATGCACAAGAGAAAGAGCTCTGACTCTAGAATCAATAAAGTTGGGGTCAAATCTCTATTTATTTAACCTGTGTGACCTTGGAAAATCATATAACCTCTTTGGGTGAAAGATCATAAGATCATAGATATAGATCTAAAAGGGACCTTAGAATCTAAACTACGTTTCTTTAAAGATTAGGAAACTAAGGGCCAGTGTATTCCCAAGTTAAGAATAAATATCTTTTCTGCTCCCATATCTGAGACAGCTGGGAGATATAATGGATAAAGTGAGGAAAGGCCTGCACAGATCCAATCTCAGACACTTACTAGCGATGTGACCCCGGGCACTTCATCTCTTTAACTCAGTTGTCTCTCATCTCATTTTACCTTAGTCAAATCCCAGGCACAGCTGTTGTTCCTGGTCCTTCCTTTCAGAAGAGGAACAATGACATCAAAGGGGCCATGTCTTGACTTGTACCTGAATTGGATCTAAGTAAAACAAAGTTGCATAAAATTATCAATCTCATTCTCTTCCAGAGTAATCAAAGATCATTGGCAAGTCTGATGGCCCAGGATGCAGTGGTTAACCTTAGCATCTTCAATGTCTGACCAAGTTCTACTTGTTCTACATTACAGGCTTCAGCCATCTTCGTGGTCCTTGGAACAAACTGTTCTCATCTACCCATTCCACTGGGTGAAGTCTTCACATGTTTGAAGATGATACCTTTCTACCTCACCATGGTTTAGTCCATCTGCTAGGACCAGGATTTGGCCACAGGGAAGAGTTAGTTAGGTGGCAGGGCTGCTCATCTGGCACACAGTAAGTGCATATAAATGCTTATTTCCTTCTTCCCTTCCCTTCCCTTATGTGAAGTTCACAATTTAAATAATTCAGGGTTAAACATTCTCAAGACCCTTACTGACTTAGCGAGCATTTGAACCTAAGCAAAAGGAAAGAGATGGCTTGGAAGTCAATGTTCTCCCCTTACCAATCTGAATTCTTTTCTCCATTATAATGTCAGTAGCAAAACCTTATAGCGTTGGTGTTCAATCTCTACTTAGATAATAATGTCTGATCTACCTATTTCATAAGATTGAGATGATGTATATAAAGTGCTTTTTAAAACCGAAAAGTCAATATAATTTCCAGCTTTTATAATTATGGGGCAGTGCTGGATGAAAGGAAATCTTCAAGCTCAGAAGAAAGCAGAGGGTAGATTTGGACACACACACACACACACACACACACACACACACACACACACACATGCATACGCAAAAAAAATATCCATATACTAGAAGATAAATTTGAGATCACTCATTTTCTTGCTACTACTCACCCAGTTTTGAACCATTCAGCAAGAATGTCTGCATGCATTTATTAAGAACGTGTATTATATATGCCAGGCGTCTATGTGTTATGTTCAAGGATAATAAAGACAAAAAAGTAGTCTCTATCATCAATCACCTTGCATTCTACATGGAGAATACTCCACAGCCTGAATGCAGACCCTCATTTCTAAGTAGCCTTCTCTTGATCTCAGCTTGAAATTCCTAATTTTGACCCTATTTACTTCTCAGATGTAATCTTCCACATCTGGCTCCAACATCCCTACCCATTTTTGTACTTGAATTTTTCAGGCTGATATTTTTTAACCTCTACCTCCAGAGAAACTTCTTAGACATAGTTTCCATCACATCTTCCTAGACTAAAAGGTTCCAGTGAAACCACAGACTAAAGGCTTAGGAAAAGCCCTTCTCTGGGCCTGCCCAGAAAAGCTGCCTGATTTCTTTTCCACCTCATTTAGAATAAGCAAATCTTTTTTTTTTTTTTTTTTAAGTTTTATTGCTGTGATCAAAGACAATTCCAATAGACTTGAGTTGGAAAATACTATCTACATCTAGAGAAAGAACTTTGAATACTGAATGTAGATCAAAGCATACTATTTTCACTTTTTTTTTTCATTTTAGGGGTTTTCCCTTTTGTTCTAATTTTTGACTACTATGGAAATATGTTTAAAATGTTTGTACATGTATAACCTTGCTTGCTGTCTTGGGGAGGAGGGAGAGGAAAGAGAGGAGAAAAAAATTTTGTAACTCAAAATCCTACAAAAATGAATGTTAAAAATTATCTTTGCATATAATTGGGAAAAAAATACTATTAAGTGAAAAAAACTATATTACTACTTTTCTTTGTATCAGCCATTTTCTAAAGTATCAATGCCATCTCTAAAAAATTTTTTAATTGATTCTTTTGTTTTTAAAGTACTTTTATTTCCAAAGTCTAGGATGCTTGGTGCATAAAAAGAGCTTAATAAATGCTTTTTTATTTATTCACTAATTCTAAATATATCCTTTTCCCTCCTTTCATTAGAGAATGCATTAATAAATGCATTTTCATTTATTCATTAATTCTAAATATATCTTTTCACCTCTCCTCACTAGAGAGTCATCTCTTGCAAATAAAAAAAAAAAAAAAAAAAGAAAGAAAGAAAAAAAGCAGGTCAGTAAAATTAATTTATATATCAACTGAGTCTGAGAATATGTACAATATTCCATAGCTATAGTTCCCCTACCTCTGCAAAAAAGGGAAGAAAGTGCATTTTTTTTTCTTTTTTTCAGGGCCAATATTGGTCATTTTAATTGAGTAGCATTAAAGTTGGGATTTTTCTGTTTGTTGTTATATTTTCTATTTTCATTGTTAAAGTCATGATATACAATTTCCCCATTCTGTTTCCTTCACTTACATCAGCTAATAGAAATCTATGCTTCTCTGAATTCTTTACATTCATTATTCCTCTTGGCCCAAGATTTTGTTACTTTCCTCTATCACAATTTTGCCTTGTTTTTAGCAGAAAAGTGTCAGATCTCTCTTAGAATGTAGAACTGCAGCTTCCATTGTCTGAGGACAGGTTTTGGGGAGTTGATGTTAAGAATTTATTTTTATAGGTGATAGAAGAAATACTCAGCTGTCTAGTAGTCTTCTAGTCTAGAATGCTTTCACTACACAGTTTTTATCCTTTATTTTCCAAGAGGATCAACAGCATCATGGTATAATGTCTTGATGTGTATATGAACTGGATTTAGGTAAGACAGAGTTGCACAAAGTAATCAGCCTCAGTCGCTTTTCTAGTCACCAAAATTCAGTGGCAAGACAAAAGTCAGGACAACTGGCAATGGCCCTGGATATAGTGGATGACCTTGACATCTTCAAGGTCTGACCAAGCTCTAAACACTCCATGGGGCCTGCTTCAGATACACTGATGATTGTTGGAACTAGTTATTCTCATCTGCCCATTCCGTCCAGAGAAGTCATCACATGCTTGTGATACACATCTCTCTAACTCATCAATGGGTTTGGGAGCTTTTGGCTACCCTCAACCTGGTTTGCCAAGATTTTAGCCAGGTATGGCCACTGTTTATGCTACAGCTTCTTAGAGTCACAGATTGAATGAGAGGTAGACACCAAAGGTGGATGAGCATCCCTGAAAACATCTCAGCAGCCCTCACACTAGAGCAATGCTTTTACCCCACTAAGTAGTACCAACTCTCCATAGGTAGAGTTAAAAAGAGACTCTAGACGTGATCTAATCTAATTATCATTTTAGAGATGAGGAAACTACGTCCCAAAGAAGTTCATTGATTTCCCTGCTTCAAGTCCATCCTTGTCTCCCCTTCATCCTTCACATAGCTGCCAAATTGATATTCCTAAAGTGTATCTCTGATTATGTCATTCCCTCAGGTCCAAAAAACCCAGGGACTCTCTCTTACTTCTAGGATCAAATACAAACTCATTACTTGGCATTTAAAGTCTTTCATAGTCTTATCCTAACATCAAACAATCAGTAAACATTTATTAAGCACCTACTATGTGCTACACACTGATGATACAAAAAGGAAGCAAAAGATAGTCTCTGCCCTCTAAGAGCACATTCTCATAATGGAGGAGATAACATGCAAACAAATATATAAGAAAGCAATTATATGTAGGATAAATAGGAAATAATAAGAGGGAAGATGCTGCAATGAGGAAGGGTTAGGGAAGGAGAAGGCAGCATTTCAGTTGGGATTTAAAGAAAGTCAGAGAAGTCTGTAGGTGGAGCAGAGGAGGCAAAGCTTCTCAGGAATATATACCTGGAGTATTTTACACTTTGCAGATTTTTTATACATTACTTCCCTTGTCATTTCTGGGGTCTTGGCCCTTCTCCTGGCCCTTACATACATTATTCCATCTCCATGCTTTTGCTCAGGCTGTCCTCTCCAATCTGGCATGCCCTCCCCTTTCAACTCTTCTTTGACTTCCTAACTCCTTTAAAGCTCAGCTCACTTCCACAATAATGCTAATAATCCTAAACATTTATATTGTACTTACTACATGCCAGGTAGTGCTTTACACTAAGTGCTTTACAATTATTATGTCATTTGATACTTGTAACAAACCTGAGAGGTAGATACTATATTATTGTTACTCTACAGATGAGGAAACAAAGGAAAATACAATTAAGTAAGTTGCATCAAGTAAGTGTCTGAGTCCTACTTACAACTCAAGTCTTCCTTACTCCAGGCCAAGTGCTTTAGCCATTGCACTATCCTAACAGCCCTTCTCTATTTCCCTCTCATTCCCCAGATGTCCAAGTGCTTTCTGCCACCTTTCATCTATATCTGGCCACGGGACCCAAGTGACTGGATGACACAGTGAGGCTAGTGACCTTGCAGTCCTCCTTCACTTGAGCTTGCTCGTGACAGCCTCTCCTCCCTAATATCATGATTGTCTTTGAGAATTAAGGTCAAATGAACAAACAAACAAACATCATTATCCCCATAAACTATAAGCTTCTTGAAGACAAGCACTCTCATTTTTGTCTTTGAACCCCCAACACCATCCTAACTCTTGGTCACACAGGTCCGGGAAACAGATGTGGAAGATGAACACCAGGCCTCTGGCTCCCTGAGCAGGACCCTTTCCCCAACATCAAGTTATCTTCTAGAATATAAGAGAAAGTGAGATAAACACAAAGGAGAGCCTCAGGCAAAGAAATGAGAAATTTGAGACAGGAAGCAACAAGATGACACAGTAGATAAAGCACTTAACCTAGAGTCAGAAAGACCTGAATTCGAATCTAGCCTCAGACTTGCCATGTGACCCTGGGCAAGTCATGTAATCATTGTCTCTCTCAGTTTTTCCATTTGAAAAATGGAGATAATAGTTTAATTTCTGATTAATAATATCTTAATTTCTGTTTGCCTCAGTTTTTTCTCTGTAAAATAATAATAATAGCATCAAACTCTTAGGAATGTTGTGAGTATAGGTGAGATGATTGTAAAGCTCTGTGAATCCTTAAAGAGCTATGTAAATAGTCTTTATACAAATACAGGAAATACAGGAATCAATCAATGCACATTGAGACTTAACAGTAAACCAATATCATCAATTACTAGAAACAACAGCAGCATATTATTATTTATTCCTAAAAATGCTGACTTGGAGTCAAGACAGAAGGGTTTAAATGCTGTTTTCTACATTTAATGGCTATGTGACTTTGGGGAAAGAAGTTTATTCTTTCTTTTTTTTTAAATTTTAATTTTTAAAACAAATTATATCAAAAAAAATTGCAACTTTTAAAAGATATCTTTTTTTAAAAAATAGTATTTTTTTTCCAAACATATGCAAAGATAGTTTTCAACATTCATCTTGTAATATATTTTTTTTTCTTTCTCTCCCTTTCCCTCCCCAAGACAAGCAAGCAATCCAATATAGATTAAACATGTGCACTTTTTCTAAATATAGTTCCATATTCATAATGCTGTGCAAGAAAAATTAGATCAAAATGGAAAAAACCACTAGAAAGAAAAAAAACAAGCAAGAAAGAACAGCAACAACAACAAAAACGTAAAAATACTATGCTTTAATATAAATTCAGTCTCCATAATTCTCTCTCTGGATGCAGATGCCACTTTCCATCACAATTCTATTGGAATTGCCTTGAATCACCCTGTTGAAAAGAGCCAAATCCATCACAGTGATCACATAATCTTCTTGTTGCTGTGTACAATATTCTCTTGGTTCTTCTCACTCACTTCACTCAGTATCAATTCATGTAAATCTTTTTGGGCCTTTTTGAAATCACCTTGCTTATCACTTTTTATATACAATAATATGTCATTACATTTATATACCAAAACTTATTCAACCATTTGCCAGCTAATGAACATCCACTCAATTTTACTCTTTCAAAGCTCAGTTATCCTATCTGTAAACTGGAGATGATAATAACAGTGCTATTTCATGAACCAGTTGTGATCACAAAGTAAGTTAATGTGTTTTTAAGTTAGGTAGCATAGTGAATAGAGCTTAGACTGAGTTCAAATTCTACTTCAAATACCTTTCTCTCTCAAATCTGGTCCTAATGATCTGGGCTTCTCCACTTCCTTAACTTGGAGATTCCTCCCCTCCATACTGGTGATTTCCTGTCAGAGCACCAATTCCTGAAAGATCCAGGCCATCTGTATTCGTTTTTCTTCATATTCTCTGTTTTGGTTTTTTGTTTGTTTGTTTGTTTTTTAACCATCATTTCCCATTTCCTTTTAATGTTCTTTACCTATTAGAGTATAAGGTTCAAGGGGGCAGCTAGGTGGTGCAGTGGATAGAGCACCAGCCTTGAATTCAGGAGGACCCGAGTTCAAATCTGGTCTCAGACACTTAACACTTCCTAGCTGTGTGACCCTGGGCAAAATCACTTAACCCCAGTCTCAGAAAAAAAAAAAAAAAAAAAGAGTATAAGGTTCTTCTTAGCACTTAGCACATTGCCTAGCACAGAATAAGTAGTTAATAATAAATGCTTTATCTATGCAATCTATCTAGCTGTGTGACTCTGGAAAGTCATTTAACCTCTTTTAACCTCAGTTTCTTCATTTGTAAAATGGGAATCATCTATCTCAAAGAGGTTTTGTGAGGATCAAACCAGATAATAAATGCTTTGCACACTCAAGGCACGAGATAAATGCTTGATATTGCTGCTGCTGTTATTATTTTAGTGCTTTGTAATACTAGTGTTTAGAACCAGAGCACTTCATTTTTCCAGATGTTTTCATTTCATTCAACAGCTCAGGAAATTTCTGGCAGAAGGTCCCAGCAAGGGCAGAGAAAGAGCCACAAACAGACAATAAGAAGCAATTTTATTAGAACAGCTGCAGTCTCCTGCTAAGGGATCCAAGCCACAATTAGTGATGAAGGCCAAGTGGAGAGAGCACTCGTGCTCTTCAGGGTTATATTTGCTGCTTGGAGAAATAGCACCCTCAGAAGCATCATCTTCAAATGTGGACAACATAAGTATAAGGATGCAAATGCAAGCCTCTCCTTGGAGTCACAGAATGTTAGAGCTGGCAGGCGTATTAGCATTCCTCCAGTGCCCACCCCCATCCTCAGCATGGCATGGAAACAAGCAAAAGCAAACAAACAGCATCAGAAAAATCTGGATTTCAAGTCCTGATGCTCATCCTTACTAGCTGTGTGATGGGAGGAAAGTCATGACCTCTCCTATCTTATCTGTATATAAGGATAATGTCCTACCAGACTTCTGTAAAAGCAGACAGGCAACAAGCATGACCTCCAAGTTATACTTTTGACTCATTTTTTTTTTCATTTTTTAAAAAAAGTTTAGAGAGGTGGGGAGGCAATCAGGGTTAAATGACATGCCAAAGGTCACATAGCTAGTAGATGTCAAGTATCTATACTGGGATTTGAATTCAGAACCTCCTGATTCCAGTGTGGCTGCACTATCTATTGCAGTATCATCTAGCTGCCCTAGTTATTTACTTTCTAATCTTGGAACTTTTTTTTTTCAGTATCTGGGGCATCTTATCCTGGTATACCCGCCCTGGCCATGCCAGTCCCCCTACTCCCATTGATAAGTTCCATCCAGAAAGGACCCAGCCCAGCTCTGCCAGGCTTTATTCCCCTCCTGGCTATGTTTCTGACTCTCCTTATCCTCCAGTACCTTCTCCTATGTACAGGCTTTCATCTTCCTTTTATATGTTGTCTTTCCCTACTAGAATGAAAGCTCCTTAAGGGTAAAGACTGTCTAATACTTGTATTGTTATCCTGGCACTTAATCGTGTCTTTGCATAGCCTGTATACATATATATATACTATATATGCATAGCATATATAGTAAAAATTTAATTAAACACTTGTGGCCAGCTAGCCTATAATGCAAATGTAAATGCAAATCTCCATGGAGATCTGAACTCCTGTTATTTTACAAAAGCAGAAATCAAGGCTCAGAGATTAAGCAGTGATTTGGCCAGGATCACACATCCAATTTGTATTAGAGCAAGGCTTAGGACCCAGGACTCCTCACTTGCAGCCCAGTGATCTTTCCAGCCTAGTCACAGATATACATACTGTGAAAATAAGAGGGTTAATGATTTTACTATGCACTTAAATTTGCTTGAACTACCTTACTATCAGAGGAGGTCAGACTGACCCGGAATCAGAATCAGTCAACAAGAAGCAGACTTGAGAATTCCTTAGATTGAACATAGCAGAGATTCTTTGCAGCATTCACTTGACAGGAATAAAACACACATAGGACCTAATTCTGTTTGTCTTTCTTAGACCGAACTCTGAAGCTGACAATACATATATACATATGTGTGTATATGATGAGGTTCTGTGCAGGACAGAGAGTTGTGGGAACCCCTTGTGGTCAGCACAGATCCATGGTAAAAGAATTTACAAACCTGAAAGTTAGACTAGCAAAAAGAAGTTTATTGGCACTGGGAAGTCAGCTTTTGCTAGGAGGTTGACTTCCTTAGTGGCAAGGTCCCGACAGAGAAGTAAAGGTCTAACAGAGAAGTCTTGGCAGAAAGATAAAGAAGGGTTAACGCTGAAAAGAGAATGTCTTCTCAGCAGGCAGAGGGTCCTCAAAGGCACCTATGCCAAGGAGAGAGGTTCCTTGGTATGGCATGTCCTGCTTTTGGCCCTCTGTAAAGAAGTGCACCAAGTTGCCCCTTTTTATGAGCAATTTGCAGCTTGGTTAGGGGCTGGGTAAAGTTTGAGTTGAAATCAGACCAAAATCTTTTAATTGAATAGAAGTTTCAATTGAATGAGATTATTGCCCCCAGGGCTAGATTTCTAGTGGAATAGGACAGTCCAGTCAATTTTTAACTCAATAGATGTCCATAGAAATCTTTATCTCCAGTTCAGGCTTAGTAGGAGTGGTCCTGGACTCAACTAATACCACCAAGATAACAGAATGAAACTCACTTGTCTTGATTCTCTGGGGCAGGTCTTTTGCAGAGTCAGGGTTCAAGGAGAATCTCTCCTTCAAGGAGCTTCTCAAGCACTTTACCTCATGGCTTACTCCCAAAGTCAGAGAGAGACAGTTTCAGGGTTCCCCACATTATACATATATATATATATGTATATATGTCTCTAGAAACTATAAATGAAATAATTCATAGCACAAATGACCTTTGAAAAGATTTTCTTAAAAAAAAAAAAAAAAAAACAAGGTGGTATGGGGCAGCGAGGTGGCACAGTAGATAGAGCACTAGCCCTGAATTCAGAAGAACCCGAGTTCAAATTTGGTCTCAGACACTTAGCATTTCCTAGCTGTGTGACCCTGGGCAAGTCACTTAACCCTAATTGCCTCAGCAAAAAAACAAAACAAAACAGGAGGTAGGTGATGGCCACCTACTAATTAGAAACCTGATCTAGGTATAGGAGGAAGCATGGAAGCTAAGTCCTAGGGTATCTGTTGAAAGAAATCTAAATTTAGACTTTTTGTACCCCACAGAGTATTAGATATGGGAAAGACTTGTGCAGATTATTTATTCCAACCCCCTCATTCTCCTGAGAAGAAAACAGAGGCCTGGAGAATTTAGATTGTTTGCTCAAGCTTACACAGATAGATATTGGCAGAGGGCTGCCTTCTTATATTGCTATGTCTTGATCTATAAAACAATGGGCTTTCCTCCTCTGCCTAATGGCTCAAAGGTGAGCAGGTGAGAAGGAAAAGCATGTTCTGCATAAGGTGCATCCTTGAATCTGACCTCTCTTAGTCCCTCCTCTCTGTTTTTTTTTTTTTTTTTTTGCTTGTAGAATTATTTTGTTGCTTCACAAACTTTACTCATCATTTTCAGGTGATTTCTATTGTCCATGTTCTTTCTTCTCATCAAAATCTAAGATTGAAAATTATCAAAGATTAGTTATTTATGTCATAGAGTGAATTTAAGATATTATATTTATTCCCAACTGTGAGGGATAGAAAATCCTATCCAAAAATGACTACTCAGAGATCATGTATAGAAAAGCAGAATTATTTATTAGAATCTCGAGAAGCGGACCCCATCCTAGTCTGAGAGCTAGATTCACAGCAGGAGAGAGCCACTCCCTTAAAGATGTTCACAACTTTTATACATTTCAGACAAAAAAACCCCAAAATCCCACCCTCCATAGGTTGTGATTGGTCATATTTGGTCAGTGGAATGCAGCCAACAAGGTGATTTACGGTCTCTTAGGCCTAATCCCTATTTGGGCAAAGGAATGCAGCCTAGGCCTTCATGTGAATGGGGCCTATAGGTCTGGTTTACGTTAGCTAGCAGTCTCTGATCAATATGTCCTTAATCTGTAAGTTCTTCACCATATCTTACTCCACACACTACCACATGGTTATTTTGTACCTTTTTTTAAAAAAATTAAATTTAATTATTTTTAATATACATTGAGACCTGTTGGGAGAGAAAAATCAGAGAAAAAGGGAAAAACTATGGGAAAGGAAAAATAACAAAAAACAGAAAAAAGATGTGAATATAGCATGTGTTGATTTACAGTCAATCTCCATAGTTCTTTTTCTGGATATAGATGGCATTTTCTGTATAAAATCTATTGGGATTAATTTGTATTTTGTACCTTTTCCCCCCCTGCCTTTTACATCTTACTTTTATTACAGATGAAGCTTAATTTTTTAAAAGTTCAGATATATATAACTGGGGAAAAAAAATACAATATTTTTGTTCAGACAAATTCAGAAATGTGTCAGTTTTAGGTGGATTTTCCCCTTATTCTCCTAATTTTTAAAATAAAATTTTATGAGTAGCTTTTGTTTTGTTTTTTACATCACAGTTTCCCCAAGTATTATTCTCTCTTCCACTTCCAGAAAGACACCCCATATGTTAAATCATGTTTTTTTAAGATATAGGGGGGAAAAATCTCATTCTACTTATGTATGAATTCAACTCTATTCTGAAAACTCAGGTAATAAGGCAATCAATAAAATTTTATTTATGATGGGTAATGTGCTTTGTATCTGATCAAAATAGGACTCTAACATGACTTTAAATGACTAGTGAGGAAGGCAAAGGATTGGAGGTACAGAATGAGTCATACATTTTCAGGAGGCTAATGTGTTAATTTGTTTTTGCTAGACTATACTTATTTGGTACAAAGAAAGACTTTTATATGGAAGTGATAAAAAATTTGTTGTGTTATATCCACATCCTCATGACCCTGTTTGGAGTTTTCTTGACAAAGATACTGGAGTAATTTGCCATTTTCTTTTCTAGGACATTTTACAGGATTAAGTGAGTTCTCAAGGGTCACATAGCAAGCAAGTGTCTTGAGGTCACATTTGAATTCAGGAAGATGAGTCTATTCTAAGCACTGCACCGCTGAGCTGCCTCCAGAGGGCTAAGATTGCAAAATGACAGTTGTGATCACTATATCATGATTTTATTGTAACAAAGAGAGGGTTCATTTGCTTAGGAATTGGGAGGTATGACTCTACTAATAAATTTTATTAACATAAAACTTTTTTTTTTTTTTTTTTTTTTTAAGAAAGAGCTGACCCAGGGCAGCTAGGTGGCACAGTGGACAGAGCACCAGCCTTGAATTCAGGAGGACCCGAGTTCAAATCTGACCTCAGACACTTAACACTTCCTAGCTGTGTGACCCTGGGCAAGTCACTTAACCCCAGCCTCAAAAAAAAAAAAAAAAAAAAAAAAAAGGAAAGAGCTAACCCCTGATATAAAAGAGTAGGGTTTAACTCTGAGCTCTGACATTAACCTTATGACCATGACTTCATACCTTAAAGCATCACTTTTCTCAATCCTGCAATGGAAATTATCATAATACATTACTCATCTCATCTACTTATGGTGGGTAAAGTGCTTTGTATCTGAACAAAATAGTACTCAAACATGACTTTATGACAGGTGAGGAAAGCAAAGGACTTGGAGGTGCATGATGAGTCATATGTTTTCAGATACAGTGATGTATTGATTTGTTTTGCTAGACTACTTATTTAGTACAAAGAAAGACTTATTTGGAGGTGATAAAGATTTAAAAAATTTAAGTAATCACTAAAACATTTAAAACACAAAGAAGAAAACAAAATAATTAAAAGACAACACAAACAGTATAGGGTTTTTTTTTTTTTTAGGTTTTTTTAAATTAAACTTTTTATTTTCAAAATATATGCATGGATAATTTTCAACATTCACCCTTGAAAAACCTTGTGTTCCAAAATTTTTTCCTCCCTTCTTCCCACTCCCTCCCCTGGATGTCAAGTAATCCAAAATATATTAAACACATGCAATTCTTCAGTATAATTTTATTTTATAATGGATTGAACGCTGGACATAATAAAGTCAAGAAGACCAGGTTTAAATTCTCCCTCAGACATTCACTAGCTTGTAACACTAAGCAAGCATTTAATAATTCCTGAAGCTTCCATTTCCTCATCTGTAAAATTTGGATAGTAAGTCCCATATCTCACAAGTTGTTGTTAAAATCAAATTAAATAGATCTACAGACCAAAGAGATTTTAAAAATGAGGGGAGGGGAGGAATTCAAAACTGAATTCATTATCTTTTCCCTGAAACCTTTCCCTCTTCCTAACTTTACTTTTACTATTGAGCCAAATATGATGGCTACTTTTTTTTGTTAAGTCAAAGAAATAGAAACTAAAAGGGTACTCATCAAATGGGATATGAATAAACAAATTATGGTATATAAATTTTAAAAATACTATAAGAAATAATGAAAGGGATAGTTTCAGAGAAAATTGAGGCCTATACAATGGATGCAGAATGAAAAGAGCAGAAACAGAACAATGCATGCAATAACATTGTCAAGACAAATAGGCCACTAGGTATAAAGATAAACAGTAGACCTGTCTGGTCAGGCAGATTCATCTTCCTAAGTTCAGTTCTGGCTTCAGATTCTTACTAATTATGTGACTCTGGACAAGTCACTTAACCCTATTTACCTATTTGCCATTTTTGCTATTTTCTTATCTGGAAAATGAGCTGGAGAAGGAAATAGCAAACTACTCTAATATCTTTATTAAGAAAACTCCAAATGGGGTCACAGAGAATTGGATATGACTAAAACAATAAAAAAGACAAACAACTTTGAAAGATATCATTACCTCCCATAGATTCTGACCAATGCAGTAGCCAACAATTCCAGAGGACTAATGATGAAAAATACTATCCACCTCCTTAAGAGAGAGATAATAATAATAATAATAAAAGTTAACATTTATATAGCAGTTACTATGTGCCAGATTTTATACAAATATTATCTTATTTGATTCTCACAATAATCGTGGGAGGGCAGTGCTACTATCCCCACCTTTCAGATAAGGAAACTGAGGCAGACAGAGATTGTCTTGCCCAAAAATTAGAAAGCTAGTAAATGTCTGAGATTTGAAGTCAGGTCTTTCTGACTCCAGGTCCAGCAATCTATCCACTTTGCCACCTAGCTGCCAAGGTGATGGACTTTGAGGGAAAATGATATATGGCCAAAGTGGGATTTACTTATCTTGACTAAGCATGTTTATTACAAACATTTTTGGTTTTGTTTTCCCTTTTTGTTTTCTTTCTTTTTTCTAAATAAGAAGAGGTGGAAAGGAGAGAATTTATTTTTGTTCATTGAAAAAGATAAAGTTGAATTTTAAATCATTCAGTTAAATTTAGTTTAAATGTGAGACTATGTGAAGCACTGAGCCAACTTTAATACATAAATGTTACCAATTAACCTATACTTTGTTAAATTTTTACATAGACTTTTGTCCAAGGAATAAGGTTATGGTGGTTTTTTTTTTTTTTTTCCCTTCAGACTTGCTAAGAAATTTTTTTAAATGATTTACAATAGCCCTTTCAGTCCTGTTTCTGCAATGATTGTGACTCTGTGGCAGGAAAGAGGACAGAATAAGCGATGAATTATGAAGTTTTTAAGCTATCAATAAACTTTATTTTGACTACTGGGTCCTTTAAATATGACGTCTTTGTCCAAGGGCAAGTGACATTGCTGAAAGAGTTTAACTATCCATCATTATATTCTTGCTATATTTCTTTATAGCAGGAAATGCTGCAAATGGAAAGAATGGCTCCCAGGTTCTCCTTTGTGAGGCAAAAAAAAAAAAAAAAAAAAAAAAAAAAAAAGGAGGAAATTGAATTTTATCATCCAGATACAGGAGAAAAAAAGAGATATCATTAGCTTTCATAGATTCAATTATCATTTCTATGCTGATGATTCTTCAATCTACTTATCTGACTTCAGCCTTTCTCTAGAGCTCCAGACTTGGATCTCCAACTTCCCATTATACTTCTTCAACTAGCTATACCATAGATGTGTTCAAAACTGAATTCATTATCTTTTCACTGAAACCTTTCCCTCTTCCTAACTTTCCTTTTACTATTGAGCCACCACTATCCTCTTAAGTCACCCAGGCTGAAAAGCTAAATGTAATACTTTACTCCTCACCCTCATCTCATCCTCCTCCCTACCCCATATCTAATCCATTGGCAAAATCTGTCAATTCTTTCTTTGTAACATCTCTTCTATATGCCCTCTTCTCTTCTCTGGCCCTTCTCCTACCCTGGCAAGGTCCTGATTACCTCAAGCACAGACTATTACAATAACATTCTTTTTGGTCACTATGCCTCAAGTCTCTCATGCACTGAGGTGTTAAACTAGTTTTCCTAAAATGTAGTCATCCTCACCTCCCCTATTCAATCAGTTCCATCACTACCTATCCTCTGATTGGCATTTAAATCCCCTCACAACCTAGACCCTTCTTACTTTTCTAGTCTCACTTCCTCCTACATCCTCCTCAATCCACTAACACTGGTCTCTTTGCTATTCCTCAAATATGACATTCCTTCTCTATTTCAGACTACTGCCTCCTGCCTTCAAGTCCCTGTTAAATTTTTACCTTCTACAGAAAACCTTTCCTGATTCCCTTAATTCCTTAATTCCGTTGATTGTTTCCAATTTATGTGTATATACTTTGTTCATATGTAGTTCATTACATGTTGTCTGAACAATTAGGATGAGATTTTCTGGAAGGCAGGAAATGGTTTCTCAGATTTCTTCCTTAATTTCTTCCTTTCTTTTCTCTTTCTCTCTCTCTTTTTGTCTCTATCTCTGTCTCTTTCTCCGTGTGTGTGTGTGTGTGTGTGTGTGTGTGTGTCTATCTCTCTCTCTATCTCTGACTTTCTCCTTTCTTTCTACATCTTATACTTAGCAGGATACCTGATACACATTAAAGATGCTTGTTGATTGAAACATCATTCCATGGAATTATCCCTTTTTGCAATACTAATACTTTGTATAATTTGTAAGAAAGATCACCATGAAAAGTAGTTTATGCATCAAAATTGGTTGCTGAGGATGAAGTGATAAGAAATTTTAAAAGGAACTTGATAAGATATCAAATTAACACATACTCTGTTACTTGGCAACTTAAGTGGAAAGGTGGGAGAAGCTAAATAGGGAGAAAATATGTGGGACAATATAGTTCAGGAAGAAGGAATGAAAAAAGCCAAAGATTTGCAGATTCCACGGAAACCTCACTCTAGATAAATAATAATAATAATAATAATAATTTTAGCCAACTATTTTCACCTTCAAAGACAATGAAACCATCATACTTATATCCTAACATCAAAGTCCTGAATGTATTCATGACATAGACATTGCTCAACAAGGACCAAAGAAATGAAAAAGCAGCCAGATTCAACCAAGTATACAAGAAGAAATCTATGTTGGAGATGACACTGTTGTGAAAGCATTGAGGGATCCAAACATCTGAAAGTTGGGCAAATTCCAAGGGTGTGAGGAAGAAAAATCTCAGATTGTGTTAAACTAGTCAGGAAAGATGAGACCAAGAACACATTAAAAACTACTGATCTATGGCCCTACTGTCCTATGGAGCCTCCTATATTATTAAGCAGCTACTATGTGCCCAGCACTTTGCTAAGCACTGTCATTTATGCACAAATATCAGACTCACTGAAAGTATAACTGGGGGCAGCTGGGTGGCGCAGTGGATAGAGCACCAGCCTTGAATTCAGGAGGACCCAAGTTCAAATCTGATCTCAGACACTTAACACTTCCTAGCTGTGTGACCCTGGGCAAGTCACTTAACCCCAGCTTCAGGGGGAAAAAAAAAAAAAAGTATAACTGGAGAATGAGCAAGTTTTCACATAGGATATATAATACTGAACCACATCTTTACAATTATACAATCATCTGACCGATGTAGAGAATATAAAATCCCATTTTGTCTGTTTGTTGATTTCAAAGATCACCAAGATGAAACATTTAAAATTCCCTGAAGACATTATCTTGTATTTGGAATATCTTGCATATTCTAGGCTCTCAAAATTACTTCTACCTCTACCTTCATCATTTAATCCTTTTTTTCCACAGCCTACTTTTTAGCATCTGAAAACACGTAGATATTTCAGCCATTTCCTTTTTGCTCTTTTATTTTTTGTATTTTTACCCAGTTAAATCCAATTTATTACCTTTGTAATAGCCTCAAGTGGACCATGTGCTCTACATACTAAGAATTTCATAATAATCCACTGTTTTAATTGTTTATTGGAATAAGTCCCAAGGAAGGTTGGCAGCTCCTAATTGGAAAAGGAGGAACTGAGCAACATTCAGGATATACTTTAGGCTTGGGCACTAGTAATGGTGAGAGTAATGATGATGGTGGCATTAGGTAATAATGATAATCTGTCTTTTATATATATATATATATACACAGAGGGTGTTTGGAGTGTTCAGGAAGAAGTAGTACCTCTGATGTGATGGCTTTCCAAGCCCTTTTCAGAGCTGCTCATCCACCTTTGATGTTTATCTGGCTCTAAATTCTCATCTGTGGCTTCAAGAACCTATAGCATGTGCAGTGGTCATACCCAATAAAACCATCTCAGCAGAAAGTCTAAACCAGAGTAAGGGTAAGTGACAGGCTTCAAACTCGTTAGTGGGTCAGAGAGATGTCAACACCAAGTATATGAAGATTTCCCTGGGCAGAATGGGCAGAAGAGAACAATTTCTTTCAATAGCCATGAAGATGGCTTCAACAGATATGGTAGAATGCTTAATGCTGATCAAACATCAAAGATGTCAAGATCATCCACTACATCCTGGGTAGTTCTTGACTTTGTCAAGAGTGGTGGAACAGTGGAATACATTAGATTCACAAAATACAATAATCAAAGCCTATAATAATCTAGTATTTGATAAACCCACAAATCAACTTCTGGAATAAAAACTCACTTTTAATAAAAAAAAATAATAATAAAATAAAATAAAACAAAACTGGAAAATAATATGTCATAAATTTGGCATAGACCTATATCTCACATCCCCATACCAAAATAAAGTCAAAATGGGTACATGGCTTGGGCATAAAGGATGATACCATAAACAAATTAGGAGAGCAAGGGATAATTTACCTATCAGATCTTTGGAAACAGGAGGAATTTATGACCAAAGAACTAGAGAACATTATGAAATGCAAAATGGACAACTTTGATTACATTAAATTAAAAAGGTTTTTCACAAATAAAACCAATAGAAACAAGATTAAAAGGGAAGTACAAAGCTGGGAAAAAATCTTTACAGCCAGTGTTCCTGATAAAGATCTCATTTCTAAAATATATAAAGAACTTTGTCAAACTTATAAGAATACAAGTCATTCCCCAATAGCTATGAAAGACTTGGTTCTTTTCAATGATTCAGCAATCCAAAACAATCCCCATAGATTTTGGACAGAAAATGTCATCTGCATCCAGAAGAACAACTAAGGAAACAATGTAAATCAACACAGACTATGTTCATTACTTTTTTCTGGTTGTTTTTTTTTTTTTAATCTCTCCCATGGTTTTTCCCTTTTGCTCTGATTTTCTCTCCCAACATGATTCATAAAGCAATGTATATAAAAAAATAAATAAATTTACCAAAAAAAAAAAATTGTAGTTCTTGATTTTGTATTGGCTTTGAAAATTCTAGAGTAGGGCTGATGACTTTTATACAACTCTGTCTCACTTAAATCCAATTCATGTGCAAGTCAAGATATCACCTGTTGATATCACTAATATTCAAAAATAAAGGAAAACAACATACACATAAACACACATATACAAATATATATGTGCATATACGCATGTACACATGTATGTATATAGTTTTTTTCCAATTACATGTGATAACAATTTTTAATACTTAATAAAATTTTTTTTGTTCTAAATTCTCTCCCTCCTTTCCCTCTTCCTTGAGAAGGCAAAAAAATTTGATATATATTATATATGCACCACTATCCTTCTAATCACCCATGTTTACATTCTAGAAGGCTTCCTTGACTCTGCACTCTCATTCCTAGTCAGTCAGTCAACAAACATTTTATTAAGGGTCTACAGTATGGCAGGAATTATACTAAACACTGGAGATACAAAGAAAGGTAAAAAACAGTCCCACTTTCAAGGAAATGACAATATAATGGGGAAGACAATGTGCCAACAATATACAAACAAGATGTCTATGTATGCATACATATAATTTTGATAAATTGGAGATAGATAATAGAAAGAAGGCATTAACATTAAAGAGAAACAGCATAGGAGGAAGGATTTTTGGTAAGAATTGATATAAGCCAAGAAAGTTAGAAGCTTGGAGATGAAGAAGAAAAGAGTTCCAATATCCAACATCTAATCAGAAATATGTCAATTCTAACACTTTTGCATCCCATTCATATGACCACCACCACAGTTTAGACCCTCTTCACCTTCTAGCTAGTCTAATACAAAAATCTTGGGACAGCTAGGTAGCACAGTGGATAGAGCACCAACCCTGAATTCAAGAGGACCCGAGTTCAAATCTGGTTTCAGACCCTTAACACTTCCTAGCTGTGTGACCCTGGGCAAGTCACTTAACCCCAGTCTCAAAAAAAAAAAAAAAAATCTCCTAATTGGTCTTCCAATCTCCATTCTTTTTCTCTCTATAATCTATCTAGTATGATATTCTGAAGGCAAAGGATTTGCCTTGCTTAAAACACTTCAAGGGTTCCTTCTTATTGTCTATAAGATCAAATACAAATTTTTCTGTTTGGTATTTTGAGCCATTCTCAATCTGACTTTAACTTATCTTTCTAGACAACATTGTTCCCCATACAGTTCATATCATCTCCAGCTTCCAGACCTTTCAACAGACTCATTCCTCCTCATTCCCAAAATACTCCCAGAAATTATTGGGGACAGGAGGGTCAAAGAAAAGATATCACTTTCCTCCTATTCTTTTCCTATCAGATTCATTTCACTTCCTCACTTTTGAGCATTTCTTGTCCCTCTTCAAAATTCAGTTTCTTTTGTCATCCACTCCATACTATTCCATCACACTCCATACTTGATTTCATGATATGCTAGCAAGTTCACACAAGTTTAACAACCTTCCCCTATCTTGATCCACTAAAGACTGTATTCAATTCGTTTTATTCAAAACTTACTCCAAAGCTTCTCCCCTACAAGGAAAAAGAAGTTTCAGAAATGAGAGATGGAAAAAATCTTTTACTTATATAAAATCCAAATCATAGAATAGTTTCAAGTTACCAAAATAAAGTCAGTCAAAAGCCTATATACATATTTAGAAGTGCTTTTTCTCCCTCCTTTTTTTTTTTTTATTCTTTGTCACAAAGCATGCATCCTGGGTAGAGAAGGACAGAAGGGCATGTTCAGAAAATGGAAGTATTAAAGAAAAAAAGATATATATATAGATATAGATAGATTTAATGTTATGCAGTTGGTTTTTTTTAAATCTGGTTAAAAAAAATAAATGGAACTTGTGAGTTTCACTTGTTCTGCCTCTCTGAACACTATGAATAGTTGAGAGGTGAATATTTCTGAAACCTTCTGTTTTAAAACAGGCTCTGGGACTCCACCCCAACTTGCCTTTGCAGACAGGTGGAATATTACAAATGTTTCCAGGTCTGAGTCCTCATTGGTTAGTGTTTTGCCCTGCCTCCCTTCTCCCATGTTATTAGTAGGAGTTTAAATTGAGAGAAGAAAAAGAATGAATAATGAGCTTATTTTCTCATTACTCACTGCCCAACCATTTCTTAAGATATTCTCAAATTCTATGCATCCTAAATGGAACTTGTTAACTTTTCTCCAAAATCTATCTTTCTTACTGATTTCCTGTAAGGATTAGGTGTTGTAGAGATTAATTTATTGACTTTAATTTTGTATTGGCTAAGAAACAGAGCTGTTGATCTCTCAGAACTAGATAAATAAGAAAGAAGTTAAGGAGGTAAATACAATCCTAGAAAAGTTAGGGATGAGAGATCTTTGGAGAAAATTGAGTGGAGACAGAAAGGAGTATATACTTTTTTCTCGGTGGTTCTCGGAACCTATAAAAAAAAATTGGCCACATATTAGGGTACAAAAACCTCAAAATCAAATACAGAAAGGCAGAAATAGTAAATGTATTTTTTTTAGATTATGATGCAATAAAAATCATATTCAATAAAGGTAAAAATAGACCAAAAATTAACTGGAAACTAAAGGTATAAAAGGGGGAGGGGCTTTAAAGGGGGGAAGGCTGTTTAAGGAAGGTGGTGGTCAGAAGCAAAATATTGAGGAAGAAAGAAGGAGGAAAGGAAAAAGAAAAGTGTAATTTGGGGTAAATAAGATGTCAGGAATTACAGAATTAGTTATTTTAACTGTGAATGTGAATGTGATGAACTCTCCCATACAACGGAAGCAGATAGCAATTTGCTTCCTACAATATGTTGTTTATAAGAAACACATTTAAAGGAGAGCAGAATTTATTATGCTTCAGGTGAAGTATAAAAAAAAGCTGGGGTAGCAATCCTGATCTCTAGGTAGCTCACTTAGCTGCCAGGACCTTCTGTCCACTGAGAAAGCCTTCTCTCAGTTCAAAACTCCATTTTCTAATAGATCTGCCACTATAGAAGTCAATCTTTTAGTAAATTGATTTCTATCCAACAATAAACTTTCATTTTGCAACTAATAATTCAGAAATGAGTGAATTCTTTCACTCCTAAAACCTGTGGCTGATTTAAAGGGGATTCTTAACAACTCTCTTATTGTCACTAACCTCTAGACCATCAGGAATTGAGACCACTCAAACCACATCAATATATAGTAGGAATTTATTATCATAAACTAGTAGTTAATAAATCGAAAGATCCAAATTTTTTAAGAACTTACTAGTTGCCAAAAATTGCTGGGAAAACTGGAAAACAACCATATACAAGATAAGATCAAAATGGATACATGGTTTAGACATATAAGATGACATTTAAGCAAATTAGAAAAGCATGAAAAATGTTACCTATCAACTCTATGGATAAAGAGGGAGTTTTTGACCAAATAAAACATAGGGAGAATCATGGAAAATAAAAATAGAGAATTTTAATTACGTGAAATTTTGCACAGACACAAATAAACAAAACCAGAAAAACAATATGTAAAATTACATCAATGTTAAAAGGAATAATATAAATGAAATAAATAAATAAATGAAATGAAAATGAATGTTATGAAATAAAAACAATTAAGCTTAATCCCCAGGGAAGATTGGGGTTAAGTGACTTGCCCAGGGTCACACAGCTAGGAAGTGTTAAGTATCTGAGGCCACATTTGAACTCAGGTCCTCCTGACTTCAGGGCTGGTGCTCTATCCACTGTAGCTATTCCTACAGACTGATTTTTCTGCACAACATGACAAATATGAAAATATATTTAAAAGGATTATACATATTTAACCTATATCAGATTGCTTGCTGTCTTGTGAAGAGAAAAGGTAAAAAAGGGAGGGAGAAAAATATAGAACTCAAAATCTTACAAAAATGAATACTGAAAAACATCTTGTAATTGGAAAAATAATATGCCATCAAAATAATTTTTTTAATAATTATTCATCTGAAGCACCCCATATATCTTATTTGAAAACTTACTGGTCAATCTGATACTATTTCTATGTTCCTTTAATTGAATACAGACACTTAGAGGGACTGAGATATTTCTTTTTCTGATTTTGAGAAATGTACCTTTTTGCCCTCCCTTCTCCACTTGGAAAGTCCCTAATCTTTCCTCCAATTGGAAATCAGATTGCAATCTATCTTGGTTTACATCCTGTTAATAGTTTTCTTTTAATGCACAAAAATCTGTCTTTTCCTATATTCAGGATCCCGTGAAAATATGAGGAAGCCTGTTTTTGACTTGTTATATGTAGGCAGTTGGCATGCATTGCTTAATGCCCCCAGGAATGAGGCTGGACACACCACACCAGAACAAAAGGACCTGTGGCACCATCTTTATCAGAATGGACAGTTGAAGATAAGGGAGACTTCAAATTATATTTGAGAGGGGGCCTCCACTGAATGGAAACACAATCTCTAAACCCAGTGCATTATAATGGTCTGTGTATCACTCTTCTTATTACTTTGGGCCTCTTCACTTGGTTGGGAGCTGATATATTTTCCCCTAGGAATTTCACTTTGACCTCACTGTGTACTCACCTACCTCTTAATTGGGCAGGGATCTGTTATATTGGATGAATAAGGCCAATTTTTTTTTTCTTTCTTCCTGAGCAGGCAGACAAATATTTAGGGATTCAGTTGTATGATGATTTGGAAAAAGAGATACAGATTTGGATACCTCCATTACCCAGACTAGAGATGCAAATGGTTGGGGTTAATGAGGAGTAAACTGAGGGTCTAAACCCAGATGGGTCAGTTCCTTTTCTCTCTCTCCTTCCTTCCCCAAAGTAACCAAAGGCAGGGTCTGCAGCAAATGAATTTGCTACTTAATGCTGTATGGAAACACAGTCTTTATTGATTAGAATGGAAACATCAGAGAGCCGGTGGGCAAAATGGCTGCAAGGTACAAGGCCAATTTTTCAAAGAATAGATTTTTGAGGACTCTGTTTTATACAAGAGCACAATCATTCAGATGCAGTGATGTAAGGAGGTTCAGGAGAGTGATGTAGATAAGATAAGGATTCTCTTGTTATCTTTTGGGGACAGACAGAAGTCTCTTCCCAAAAAGGAATTTCCTGATGGCATTTGGTCTGTTTGAGCAGATTAGAATGGGGGCTGTAAAACCCTGGCCAGCTCAGATAGCCCAAACTAGTTTGAACAGATCTTGTATCAAAGGTCCAAGTCCCAAAGGAAGTTGTAGATCAAACAAGGAATATCAAGAGGCTACCGCCCCCCACAGGGTGACACCTGGCCCCCAGAAAGAATACTTAGTGTATGAGCCAGCCATCTGGGCTCAAGATGGAAGTTAGAGATAAAGAATCTAGAATCCCAATATAGGATAATTAGACTTCAAGCAATTGTAGAGATAATCACCAATCAGACAGCTAAGGCACTAGATCTGATTGATAACTTAGAATAGTCCAAAACTCATTATCCAGAATGATTAGGTTGGAAGGGAAAGCTGAAGGATCTGTTAGATTGATGGTGCTAAAAGGGTGGGAGCCAGTAGGGGGATGAGGAATGTGATAAGGAACAAGATAAGATAAGGAATGTGAAATTATGTTATAAAAATCTGAAGAGATCTCAATGTATAAATAAGAGGGTGTACTGAACGAGATGAGGTGAGATCTCTCAGGACAGTTGTGAAAATCGAGTAAGGCTTCATCTACTTCAGAGTTGGAGTAGGCCTGAAGGTCCTTGAGCATTGACTCAAGGACATACCTAAGTCCCCTTCCTGCTATCCTCCCATGACCTCATTTTCTCCCTACCTCAATCAAATATGGGCAACTATGTACTTATTGGCCAAGTTCAATTTCTTGGGTAGTTTCCCCCATTAGAATGTAAGACTCTCAGGCAATGAGGATGATGGTCATCAGTGGGAGAAATAATTGCTTTAGGGACTATTTAAGTGTGAAACCTGTCCTGAACGGTGCCTCTTCCCTTTGATTGCCTGCTCTACGAATGAGATGCCCAATTCTTGGGAGAACATACAATAAATTTTTGCTTTGCTCTTAGAGATCTCTCCAGCCTTTTTTTAAAAATGGTGAACCCTCACCATTCTGAGTCACACATCATTATTACAGGTGATGGCTTCCTGACTGGGGAAGTGGGAATGTGTTTTGTAAAGAATGTGATGTAACAAAAACCATCCATAAAATAATTATAAATAACTAAATAAGTGGTAAACAAATAAGCAATAAGTGAATAAATAAATATGAAATAATTCACAAGTCAGAAAAAATACCTTTAAACAGCCATATTTATGGGAGGGGGAGCAGGGAGATTTAGAAAATATGGATTATCTAGATCTTTGATCCTGCATCCTTAAGACTTCAGATATTTCTAACTTGGTCTCCAATGCAGAATTCGCCTCCTAATTCAAGCTTTCTTATCTTCTTTTAAAATTCCCTATTTTCAGTGAGGAAGTAAAAGGTAAAGGCTGGGACTCGAGGAGGAGGGCAATTTGACAAAGGTTCTCCTTATTTATTATTTACTGCTCAATTAAACTTCAAAACTCTTCAGTTTTATTCTTGAAATTAATTTATCAAAGCAATCACTAACATTGAATACTAGTGATGAGGTGAAGTATAATTTTTTCAGGGACCCAAAAATAAAAGGTCTAGATTTAGGGAACCAAAATGAGATTAGGGTTTCTGGTGGTCAGGGAGTTAAATGGTAAGGTCTAATGGCAGGTTCCCGGTTTAGGGAACCAAATGGAGAGGTCCCCAGAAACCCCTTGGGATTTGGCACAAGGGTAGGGAGTTTTTGGGAACCCCCTTCTGGTGGCACAGAGGTTCTCTGTAAAAGAATTTACAGACCTGAAAACCTAGATTGATAAAAGGTTTATTATAAGGGATTGGGAAGTTAGGTTAGAAATCCTGACAGAGAAGCATAAAATCTGGTTAGGGAAATAGGTGAAGGTAAAGAGAGAGTGGCACCAGAAAAGAATATTATTCCAGTGGGCAGAGGCCTCCTTGGCATAGCTTGGCATGTTTAGAACCTCTGCAAAGAGAGTATTTTAGATTGCTTCTTTTATGAGAGCTTTGGCTACAAACTGAAGGGGGCTCAGTGGGTGGAGTTCCAAGTTGGCTCATCTACAAACTGGCTTTCAGCTTGAGCTGCAATTTGAATAGAATTGAATGAGTTTCTTTAATTCAATTGGGTTGGAATTCTTTTCAGGACTGAACAACCCCACCTAGATAACAGGATGAAGCTGTCTGATTTCCCTTGGGCAGGGTCCCTCACTGAGGCAGAGTTGAAGGAGGCAATCCGGGCTAAAACAAAGATGAATCAGTTTTGGCCCAGTACCTTTTATGGGAATGCATAATTATAAAAGAATATTATATAAAAGTTCATGACATGGAGCAATCATGACAATGCATCTGTCACAGGTTACTAAGGTTTTGTTATTTTATTATGTGAATAACACATAGAAGTTAGCAAGGAAAGAGGTTTTAACAATTAACAAGGGGAAATACAAGTTCCCTAGTGGAACTCACAATTAGTCAAGAGGAAAAAGCCATACAAGGGAAGACATCAAGAAGTAGGAATAAATCATTTACTGATAGGCTAAATCCATAGAGAAGTTTAGGAGACTAACACCAGAAGGAGGTTAGCAGGGATGAGGATTACACCATTGAGTGGTGGCTACCCCGAATAGGGAATTAACACCCCAAAATAGTTAGCTATAACAAGGAGAAAGACACCAGGAAATGGGAGTACCTGAGTTAGTTCACAATTAACCAGGAGGAAGAAGCCATTAAAGGTAAAACATTGTGAAGTGACAGATTATCTCATAAAAGGCTTAATTCTGAAAATAATTTAGCAAAAATCATCACAGGCAGATCTTTTATAGGGGAATTATAACCTAGGGGTTTAACATTATAATATGGCCTTCTGCTTAGATAAGTAAAGGTGAAGTTTCCAGATGCCATGAGATTGTAATGATAGTCCACTTGAACAAAAGGCCTACTTAAGAACAAAAGGCACACTTCAGATTACAATGATCCCATCAGTGCCCTTCCCTACTTGGAAGTTTACTAGTTGTTTCTGTTTTACATATAAAGTAAATTGAGGCCCAGAGTTTGAGTACTTCAGTATCTTTCAGGAAATAAGCAAGCATTTACATAGCATCTACTAAAGTAGGTTATGGTCCCTTTGAGAAACTGTCTTTCCTATTGTTTTGTGATTCCTTTCAGATTGATCTGTGATTCCTTTCAGATTCCCAGCCCCTCCTGGCTGAGGCATTTCAATTCAGGAAGCTAGGACCTTTGATTCACAAATCCTGGTCAAAAGCATCCCTTTGGATTCTAATAGATCTGGGCTTGTTCCAGCTCTCATCAGATCTAAGCCAACTTGGGCTCTTCCATCATCTCTCTGATGATCTCCTTGGCTTCCCAATCCCCACCAAGACAAGCAATATAATGGGCTTCCATCAACTAAGGTTTTTGCAGATGGACCTCAGTGCCTTACTAAGCCACCAGGACCTTCTGCCTACTGAGAACTGCATTCTCAGGGCAAAACTCCATTTTCCACAGATCTGCCTAATGAGGGAAAGGAAAGGGGGAACCCCATTTCTCGGCACACAGATAATCCCATGAGGCACAGTGTCCCCTATAAAATGAATTTACAGGCCCAAAAACCTAGATTGATAAATAAAAGGTTTATTGTAGAAATTTGGAAGTAAAGGTCAGTTAGAAAGATGCCAGGGCTGAAGGTGGCCTCTAGGCGGGCAGGAACCCCTACATGGCTGGAAGGATACCATGTGTTGGCAGGAGGGCTCCTGAAATGAGGACGTTCCGGCTCATGTCTTTTATACCCAAAAGATGATGGGCGGTACCCCTAAGTTCTTGGCGGGATTTTCAGTTAGTCAGATCAGGTGAGGGCTGGGGGAAACTAAGATGATGGTGGAGGCTGGGCCCGGATATTCCATCCATGGGTTGGGCAATTAGAAAGGAATCTTAAAGGGACTTCAACCCCCATCATGTCCACTGGAATACTCTTTCCAGTGCCATCCTCTCTTTGCCCTTACCTAGTTCCCTAACCAGACTTTAACCTTACATCCAATCCCCATAATAAACCTCTTTTATCAATCTAGGTTTTTGGGTCTGTAAATTCTTTTACAAAGGATCTCTGCGCCGCCAGAAAGGAGTCCCCAAAACTCCCTCCCTTGCTCCAAATCCCAAAAGGGTTGCAGGGGAGCTCCATTTGATTCCCTGAACCCTGAACTAGACTTCATTTAACTCCCTAACCACCAGAAACCCTAATTTCATTTTGGTTCCTAAAATCCAAACCTCATCACTACTATATGCCTGAAACTATGTAATTAATAACAACATTTATATAGGACTTACTACGTGCCAGCCCCAATTCTAAGCACTTTACAAATATCTCATTTGAGCCTCACAACAACTCTGAAAAGTAGGTTCTATATTATTATCTCCATTTTATAAATGAAGAAACTGAGAAACATAATTTAAGTTACTTTCCTAAGGTCACACAATTGTTAAGTGAGATTGCATTTTAACTCAGATCAGACTTCCGGCCCAATGAAGTTATTCATTGCTCTGCCTATTGGCCTCTGACAGAACTATGTGACAGAAAGAGCATTGTAACTCTGGTTCTGACTTCAAATGCAACATTTTTCATTGTAGCCAGCTGCCATCCCATTAAAAGCTCATTATTTGGATCATAGAATCAATTAGTGCTTTAAACAGGTCTTCCAGACTTCAAGGCTGGTGCTCATCCACTGCACCACCTAGCCCCTCCTAGCTGCACTCCCTCATCAATATATTTCCAGAAGGGAGAATGGAAGAAGTCCAAAGCTGAAAGTAAGATTAATTTTCTAAAACTTCATTTAGGGTGACACCAGAGCAGCTCATAATTTTTTCCTTAAAATTTTGTATTTATTTAATTTGCTTTACAATGAAAAATAAGTACATATACAAAAATAAAAATAACAACAAAACTACCCTGTAATAATAATGGTGCTAATCAGTTCTGTCTGACTCCTTGTGACCCCATTTGGTGTTTTCTTGGCAAAAATACTGGAGTGGTTTGTCATTTCCTTTTCTGACTCATTTTACAGATGAGGAAACTGAGGCAAATGCGGTTAAGTGACTTGCTCAGAGTTACACAACCAGTAAGCATCTGAGATTTGAACTCAGGGAGATAAGTCTTTCTGATTCCAAGTCTCATATTCTATCTACTTTGCCACCTAACTGCCCCAAATAATAATGTATAATATTTATTTAATGCTTTGCATTATGTGTGTGTGTGTGTGTGTGTGTATACTGGGTAACTACCTATCTGGGCCTAGAGTCAAAAACACCTGAGTTCAAATCCAGTCTCAGACATTTACTAGCTCTGTTACCTTGGACAAGTCATTTCACCCTGTTTGGCAGTTTTCTCATCTGTAAAATGAACTGGAGAAGGAAACAGCAAACCACTGCAGTATCTCTGCCATGAAAATCTCAAATAGGATTACAAAGACTCTGAAACAGTTGAATTACAACAACACATATACAAAATAGATTAGATAATATTCATTAATAATGTGCCATGTACATTATATACAGATATAGAGAATATGATACTTTAAAGCATTTTATAAATGGACTAATCTCTACTCTGTCCACACTCTATCCACATAAGGTAATAGGATACTATCTAAGTTTAGAACTATTCTGGACTTTTTGACGGGCCATCTCTGGCTATATCTTGCTAGGTTTGAGGTTTCCACTGGAACTTCCTGAACATCAAGTATATCACTACCACCTCTCACCCTGTCCAGCTAGTTTTTATGTTCTGTCACCTCCCACTGGCATGTAAGCTCCATGAGGGTAGGAAACTATACTGCTTGCTTCTATTTGTAATTCTAGTGCTTAGCACATTTTAGTGATTTAAACAACGCTAGTCTTTCCACTAAAATCTTTCCACTTTATATACATTATTTCATTGGAACATTACAACAACTGTTAGATAAATTGTGCAGGTATTACTATTCCTGTTTCATGGGTGAATAAACTGAGACACAGAGAATTTAAGTGACTTCTTACATATATGACTAGCTATATGTAAGAAGTCACTTAATTTAGTCACTTAATTTATTAAGCACCTAGGTGGTGCGGTGGGTAGAGAGCTGGGCCTGTGATCAGGAAGATTTTAGTTCAGATCTAGCTTCAGACACTTATTTAATTCTGTGACCAGCATAAGTTATATAAACCTTTTGGTTCAATGTCCTCATCTTTAAAATAGGGATGACAAAAACCACAAGAGATCCTAAGATTATTGTGAGGATCAAACAAAATAATACATATAAAATTCCTAGTCCAGAGCCTAGCACACAATGTAGGATTAAATCAATGCTAAACTAGATTTAACCATCATCTCCTCAATTCCACTGAGTACCTTGTTTCAAATTCTGGTGATAACATCTCCTTGTAGGATTAAATCAATCATACTGAACTATGCTAAATTAGATAATTATTGTCTCTATCAATTCCACTGACTTAGTACCTTGTAAGAATCTTTTGTTTCAAGTTCAGAGTCCTGGCCCATAACACATAATAGTTTCCTTCCTTTTAAGGAGTGAAGGAGTTACAATTTATTTCGGTGAAAGAGTATCTCTACCAATGAAGTTATGGAATTTTGAAATATTGAAATAAAGGAGGGGCAGCTAGGTGGCTCAGTGGATAGAGCACCAGCCTTGAATTCAGGAGGACCAGAGTTCAAATCTGGTCTCAGACACTTAACACTTCTAGCTGTGTGACCCTGGGCAAGCCACTTAACCCCAGCCTCAGGAAAAACAAATGAACAAACAAACAAATAAATAAATAAATAATGAAATTAAATAGTTTAAAAAAAAAAAAGAAATAAAGGATATATTTGTCTTGCCTTGACTATTGCTACAGTGAATAGAGCTTTGAACCTGGAGTCCATATTCCAATCCTGCTACATACTAACTAGAAGAGCATCAGTATTACTGTGCCTCATCTGTATAATGAAAGGTTGGACTTGATGGCCTCTAAGATTCCTTCCAGCTCTAAATTCATGATCTTACAAGACCAAGTTACAGGACAGCTTCTTGGTTTGATTTGAAGTTCATATTGTTGTTTTGGCTGGTAATGACAAATTCAGATAGAAACAGGATCACCAAACCAGACATAAGGATACCAGCAGGTCACATATTGATTTAGAAAACCACATTAATGCTTTATTGCATTTTATTTTCTTAAATATTTCCTAATTATATTTTATTCTGGTTCAGGCCACACCCAGGACTCATATGTTTAACATCTCTGAATACTGATGAGGTCTAGAATTGGGGTACCTAAATAAAATTAGGTTTAATTGAGGTCTAGTGGCAGGTTTGGGGTATAGGGAGTCAAATAGAGCTCCCCTGCAACCCCCTTGAATTCGGCCCAAGGATAAGGATCTAAATAAGGTCTAGTGGTGGCACAGAGTCCCCTGTAAAAGAATTTACAGACCCAAAAACCTAGATTAATAAAAAGAGGTTTATTATGGGGTTCGGAAGTAAAGTTAAAATCTAGTTAGTAAAGATGAAGGTAGAGATAAGAAGGCACCAGAAACAGTGTTCCTGTGGGCAGAGATCCTTGGCATGCCTGGTGTAAGGCTGCCATGTTTGGAACCTCTGCAAAGAGAGGACTCCAGCTTGGCTCTTCTATAATGAGACATTTAGCTAAAGGGGCCCATGGGTGGTGTCCAAAGTTGGCTCAGGTCTGGGTGGGGGTTGTGAAAGCCTTGATCTCCTATTGGAATTTAAAAGAGTGCTTTTGACCACGATATGTGAATCAAATATCCTGAATTGATAATGCATCTGTTAGGATAGGTTGGGAATCAGAAAGGAATAAATCAGTCTGAAAGTTTTTTAAAGGGAGCACAACCCACATCAATACAAAGCATAAATTATGTTTTGTTTTGTCTTTTTCAAATAAATACGCTTCTTCCTCCCTCTCCTCACCACCCCCCCTTGAGTTCAAAGCCAGACTCAGGAACTTAATTCTTATGTGATACTGAACAAAACACTTAACCTCTATCTCCCTCAGTCTCCCTATTTGCAAAACACCTATTTCCCAGAGTTGTAAGTATTAAATAATATATGTAAAATACTTTGCAAGCCTTAATGGGCCATATAACTTCTAGGTGGTGGTGGTGGTGGTGGTGGTAGTAGTAGTAATTTGAAGTACTGGGTTAATATAGCCCCTAGGAAACACTCAGTGCCACAATTTCTAAAGAATCAAGAATGTTGGTGACCAAAAGGGCAATGGAAAGGTATTTGGAGGATGTAAATGGAGTGCAGAATATGAACAGTAAAATACTCGAGTGCAAGAAGAGAGTAGAGGGTAACAGTGGTATAAGAAGGATCATTTAGAAAATGATCAGAACAAGAGGTATCACATATCAAGAGTGAGAACTAACATCTACCTGCTGCACTGTTGGCAGACTGCTTTACTGGAGCAGCTCAGAAAAGACTTGCTGAAGCTCTGGCAATGGCTCTGAATGCCATATAAGAATACTGAATGTGCCCCAAATAGATATGCATGGTACCCAGGAGAAAGATTAGGGAAGCAGGTTCCCAAAGGTGTTGGATGAAGTTTTCTGAAAACTCCACTTCTCTTCATGAAAGGAGATACTCTGTCTACACTTTCTTCTTCAAACAAATTGACCAAAAGCCTATTACACTTCTAGGTTAGTATAAGTGAAGAGGGAGGGAAACTGTTCCCTTTAAGATTATCTCTCTTAGAGATTGTGTCCCCTTTTCTGATCTCAGAGATCAGGATCTCCCAGGCTCCAAAGAGTCTAGAGACAGAGTCCCATCCTCCCAGGATAAGAGAAACAACACTATTCAGGGGCTAATCAACTTCCATAGAAATTCCAAATTCTCATTCAATTGAGGAATCCAGGTCTGATTAGCTTGGGAAGTCCCAACCCCCACCAAGATGCCCATATAACTGCTTCCTGGAGCTAAGCGGTTTTGCAGATGGCCCAAGGTAGCTCACTCAGCTGCCGGCACCCTTTTGCCCACTGAGAAAGCATTCTCTGTGCCAAAACTCCATTTCCCAATAGATCTTTACCACTATAGAAGTCAGTCCCTTAGCAAACCGGTTTCTATGCAACAATAAACTTTCATTTTGCAACTAATAATTTGGGAATGAGTGAATTCTTTCACTCCTAAACCTGCTAAACCTCCGATCTAAAGGGGATATTTAACAGATCTCTTATTGCCACTGACGCCATGACCACCAGGAATTGAGAGCATTCAAACCGTATCATAAGGACATATTGCATGAATTAACAACTGTAAGGAAATTGTATCCAGAATTAAATCTGTATTAAAAGACATTAAGAAGAAAGATGTATCTTTTAAATGCTGAATTATGGAGGACATGTTTGTGAACAATTCAAAAAGTAATAAAAAAAATCTTGGCATTTGTATTCGAAGTGAAAAGTTCTAGTTTTATTTTCAAATAAAAATGAACACACACACACACACACACACACACGGAAAGGAGAAAGGCATTTGGTTGGAGGTGGAAAGGGGAAGACTATTCCAAATCCAAACTTGGCAGGGCACATTCTCTGGGAATGGTCCCTTCCCATTCAGATACCTAATGTGTTCCTGAACACTCTTTTGTGCAATTATCTAACATGAGTGAAAAGTCACATGTTTTTGAATCTAGGCAAACTGACCTGGAGCTAGGACAAAGAACCATTCTATATACATTCTTGCTGTGGGTAAGTAAGGGGTGATAATATTATTTTTATATTTTGCATGTGGGGGAAAAAAAAACAAAAAATAAATTTATACTGAGGGATCTCTAACTTCTTTGTTGAGGGTTCTTGTTGATGTTATATGATTAGCAGTTTTTTTTTTTCCCCTTTCCCTTTATTTGAAAAGAGGGGCTTTATCCTATTTTTTTTCCTTTCTCTGTGCCTTGGAGGATAACTTTTTTTAAAAATTGTATGGAATTTTTATTTTTCTAAAATAATTCATACAAATGGTTGCAGTCATAAACATGATTTTAAGCAAAAATATGCTAGCCTACCACATTACCAGAAAGGAATCAGTGCGGGCAATGAAATGAAGTCCTTTTAGCAAGTGGTGACCAAAAGCACAATGCTCATTCACGTAAAACGTGTCTTTCTCAACATCTCCGTAATGTCTTCATTTAGAAAGAAGGAAAACTCATGCCCAAATCACAAGAATTCACTGATCTTTTGGTTATTAAATTAGTCTGAAAAAATAAGACGAGTAGGTAGAAAAAACAATACCCTATACGGCACAGAAAGAAAACTGGGTAAAATTCGAGGGTAACTCGAGAGATTCTCAATCGCTCCATGGTGCCATAAGTGACCTTCAGAGTTCTCTTACTCTGCCATCCTTAAAGCACTCCGTCAAAAAAGGCTCAGCAGGGAGTCTACAAAAAAGTCCCGGTAAGCCGCAGTCTCCGTTTCAGCCCCCAGTATTCAGCGCGCGCACAAATCTCCCTCCACCTCCCGCGGTGCTCCGCGCACTGCTGTGTGTGACGGGCCAGGCAGCAGATACGGTGCCCACCAGGGGCTGGTATCCTAGCGCACCCACAAACTGTGCGGAAGAGACCCATTAAGTGCAGGTGAAGGAAAAGGGCGACCGTTCTTTAGTCTTCTGATGAATATTCTAGTGACTGCCCATGACCGCCAGATAAAATAGAGTGCTCTTGTTGGTGGTCAGGCCTTCCTACCTGTTCCTCCCTACGTTCCGGTCCTCCGACATTTCTTTCTTGCCCAGCCCTCCGTGCCCCGGGCCCAGACCTCCTGGGTGTTGCAGGTCACACCCACCCCTTCTCTCGCGGTCCCCCAGGCTCTCCCTCCTGACTCAACCTGCTGACTCCTCTAGCTTCCTTTATGGCCCAACTAAAACTGGAATCTCTCATCGGAAGTCTCTCCTTTTTATTATTTCCATCTCATATGGTACACACTCGATTAAAAACGGGGCACAGCAAAAAGTTATCAAAATGAGCATACCCTTTGACCCAGCCATACTACTACTGGGCTTATACCCCAAGGAACTACTAGAGAAGGGAAAGGGTCCTGTATGTGCCAAAATGTTTGTGGCAGCCCTTTTCATAGTGGCTAGAAGCTGGAAGATGAATGGATGTCCATCAATTGGAGAATGGTTGGGTAAACTATGGTATATGAATGTTATGGAATATTATTGTTCTATAAGAAATGACCAACAGGAGAAATACAGAGAGGCTTGGAGAGACTTACATCAACTGATGCTGAGTGAAACGAGCAGAACCAGAAGATCATTATACACTTCAACAATGATACTGTACGAGGATGTATGCTGATGGAAGTGGATTTCTTCAACATAGAGAAGAACTAATCCAATTCCAATTGATTAATGATGGACAGAACCAGCTACATCCAGAAAAGGAACACTGGGAAATGAATGTAAACTGTTATTTTTACCTTCTGAATCCAATTCTTCCTGTGCAACAAAAAAAAAAAAATTCGGTTCTACACATATATATTGTATCTAAATTATACTGTAATATATTTAACATATATAAGACTGCTTGCCATCTGGGGGAGGGGGTTGGGGGAGGAAGGGAAAAAATCTGAATAGAAGTAAGTGCAAAGGATAATGTTGTAAAAAATTACCCATGCATATGTACTGTCAAAAAATGTTATAATTATAAAAATAAAATAAAAAATTTAAAAAAAAAAAAAAAAAAAAAAAAACGGGGCACAGGGGCAAATTTGGTCTCAGACACTTAACGCTTCCTACCTGTGTGACCCTGGGCTTAACCCCAGCCTCAAAAAAAAAAAAAAAAAAAAAAAAAAGAAACCACAAAAAACGAACCCCGGTATAGTGGGCAGTGCTGAGGCCGGTGCTTGGAAACTCCAAACGCGGCCCCACACATTCGCTATGGGCGCGGGTAAGTCATTTCCTCCTTTTGCCTCAGTTCCTCCTCTGTAAAATAGCTGGAGGAGCCGGCAGCCCACCTCAGTGTATCTTTGTCCCCCCAAAAGGCAGCTCCAAAGAGAAGCACAGAGACACCAATGAACGAGAAATAAGCGTTTGCTCTTTCAAATATATACCTGTATACACACACGTTAGTCTATATGTACGTGACACACGTGGGTGTGCATGCTATACTGCCTAAGGTAAATGTGTGTAGGTATACAATTTTTAAAAAGGGCACAATAATATGCACGAACCACCCATTCTCTCCCATTGGAGCTTCCAATTGGATTTTTTTCTGGAAGAGAGGATTGGTGATTCGTTTACTTTTCCTTAGAAAGCGCATGCTTGCATATATCATTTAAAGGGAACTAACAGCGGAAGGTCATCAAAAGGTGCCCTTAAGATTCCCTGGAAGCTTTCGATCAGGCATTGACGAAGACAACCAAGGCGTTCCTGCTCCTGACGTCATTGACAGGGCCCTTAGCGAAGCCCGGAAGAGAAGCCGCGCTGCGCATGCTCTTTCCTTTCTATCCTGGGCTCCGTGCAGAGCAGCACCCGTCGCCTCCGCCGAGGTAAGCCAAAGTTGGGGCCCTTTTTTTAATCCGCCCCGCATCGGGCCCATCCCGGCGCCGACACCCCCGGCCGCACATGGCCTTGGGTCAGCGAACTTTCCTACGCTCCAGAGTGCCTTTATTTTTAGGACGCAAGGAAGGAAGCTTTCATGGCCTTGGGGTGGAAGCCAGCCCGGAGAGAGGGGGAGAACGGGCCCGCCTGCGGCCGTGTTTGGGACCCCAAGGCCCTTCGGGGGATGGGAGGCACGCTCAGCCGTCTCTTCTCTGGGGAGAGGCTGGCCTCTTATCGGCCCCGGAGCCTTCCTTTCCCGCCCGACACGGGGCAGGGGGCAGGAGGCTGGAGAAGCTAGTCTTCCGTTTGGGCTTGGCGGGCTCCGGGGTTAGCTTCAAGGAGCACTCACAAGAACCTAAGTGGAGACTAGGAAGCACGCAAAAGTCTGCTCTGTCGCCCCTGTTTTGCATAAAGAAACAAGTGTAAGGAAGTTAAAGCATGTCTAAAGTCACCCGAGTAGGAGAGGGGGTTTTGAACCCGAACTCCTCACTTACAGCTGTACTCAGACCTGTCCCCGTGCGCGGCAGAGATCGGTACTCTCCACTTTAGCATTCGGGACGGTCTCTGAGTATCAGGAGTTCCGTGTTCCCCGCAGTCGTGGTTACGCTCAGACTGTTTCTTGGGGGATCCCTTATTTCCTTAATTGTGGGCTTTGGAACTAGAGGAACTTAGACTTCTCCGCTCCAATGCCTTCACTTTGCACATTAGGAAGGGCAGATTCTTAAACTCACCGGCAGAATTTGCCTCCAAATACTCTGACACCATATCCAGGGATAATGTATTTATTCCTGTGTTGACTTGGCTGTCTTACTCTGGGTTTTTCTATATGAAATTGGACAGGTGTGGGGAAGTGGAAATACACTTGTGAGTTCTCTAAAATAGCACGTCTATCTTAGGTTTTTCTTTTTATCATTTTTAGTCACTGCTTTTACCTGGTGTAAATGGGCTGCTTCCAAGCACTCGGTTCAATAAATACACGAATTGCATGGAATAATTTTTTTATTTCTAAGGTTTAGGATAAAGGTTAAGCTGCACGGAGGGTGAAGACTAGCTACTCCGCAGATGAACTTGATTTGGAGGCAGTCTTGGGCTTCCCAGGTGACTATTGTCTAGAGGTGTCTGCAGTAATTGACTACATTCCTCAGGCTTTTTATTATTTGTTCTTCAGATGTTGATGCCCAAGAAGAACCGAATTGCCATCTATGAACTCCTTTTTAAGGAGGGTGTAATGGTAGCCAAGAAGGATGTCCACATGCCCAAGCATCCTGAGCTGGCAGACAAGAATGTGCCCAATCTCCATGTTATGAAGGCCATGCAGGTACTGTGGGAGAAGGGGAGGCAGTGACTCCGTTTCAAAAATTTGTCCAGAAAATAGCCTTGGGGGGGGTTGGGATGGTTTGAAATAATTCCAGAAACCTCATTGAGGGGTAAAAAGTTATAGCTAACATTTATTTGGTGCTTACTATGTAAAGGGCATTGTGTTAAATGCTTAATATCTACTGTCTCATTTGCTTTTCACAACAACTTTGGAAGTTAGAGGCTATTTTTATCCTCATTTTACAAATGAGCAAACTTAAGAAAAAGGATCAAGTGAATTGCCCTGGTGACACAGCTAGTGCTCCAATTGAACTCCTTCCTGAGTTCCTTTCTCATTGGAGGGCTGGTGCTTCCACTGCACCATCTAGCTACCCAGTATTAAAGGTTACTGGAACCAAAGTATCCTCATTTTCCTAAAGCATAGGTCTGATCTTGTTATTTTCCTCTATGAACTGAACTCCATAGACTTCCCGTTTGGCATTTTAAGCTCTTAATCTGACCCTTCACTACCTTGCCATTTTCCCTCACATATTCTTAATGATCCAACTGCACTGGCCCATTTACGAATGACATCTAGTGACCTAGTGACGCCGCACCTCCCAACACCACGCCTTTTCCATGACTGTCCTTTTTGGAATGACTCTTCTTCTCTGCCTTCCCAGTTCCTCAGTTAACACCTTATGTTAGCCTTTCCTGCCCCTTCCGTGTACCTTTTTACTTTGACATTGCTTGCTTCTGTCTCTACCCCCTAGTCAGCTGAGTTCTTCCAGGGCAGGGATCAAGTGTTTTCTTGGTTTCTATTTTACCATAGTGCCTGGTTCTTAGAAAATACTTGTGCTGGCTCAAAATATATCTTTTAATTCCTGCTTAATCACTAACTAGTTCTGCTAATTTAAGTTGCTTCAGTTTTCTCCTTTATAAAATGAAGCTAATTAAGTAGGCTTTATAGCATTAACCATCAAATGAGACCGATTTGAATGAAGTTTTAAAATTGTAAAGTTTAAACTATTATGTTTATAGCTGGTGCTGCTTTATACTTTTACATTATCTTTTTTTCTATTTTTTTTTTTAATTAGAAAGAAGTTGAGTTTTTAGAGGCCGCAGATTCAGTCTTTAACTGAAAACCATTATCATTGACTTGCCAGTCTTGGTATATGGTGGTTTAAGCTTTGCCTGGTTTTGCAGTCCTGGGCAAACACTGTACTAAAAACTTTTTTTTCTTATATCTTTATAAAACATGCATGGGTAATTTTTTTTAAACACTTGATCCTTGCACAACCTTCTGTACCAAATTTTTCCTTCCTTCCCCCCCACCTCCTCACCTAGATGGCAGATAGTCCAATATATGTTAGATTATATGTTAAATCTGATTTATGTATACATATTTATACAGTCATCTTGCTGCACAAGAAAAATTGAATCAAGAAAAAAAACCTGAGAAGGAAAACAAAAATGCAAGCAAACTTGAAAGTGAAAATGCTATGTTGTGGATTACACTCAGTTCCCATACTCCTCTCTCTGGATGTAGATGGCCCTCTTCATTACTGGACAGTTGGAACTGGTTTTGAAGCAATTCATTGTTGAAGAGAGCCATGTCCATCAGAGTTGATCAGTGTATAGTCTTGTTGCCGTGTATGATAATCTCTTGGTTCTGTTCATTTCACTTAGCATCACTTCATAGGCCTCTTTAAGCCTCTGAAATCATCCTGTGGGTCATTTCTTACAGAACAATCTGAGAGGTGTGTAGCAAACACAACCTTTTGAGTCTCCTTTGTAAGATGCAAAATTTGGGATTGCTTTAAGGGAATCTTGTTATTCTCCCCTAAAATAGTTTTACAATTACTTTCTCAGACCATTTGGTTATATGAATCCAAGTGATATACTGGATGGTTTTTTTTACCTTTTAGTCTCTTAAGTCTCGTGGCTATGTTAAGGAGCAATTTGCCTGGAGGCATTTCTATTGGTACCTCACCAATGAGGGCATTCAGTACCTTCGGGATTACCTTCATCTGCCCCCTGAAATTGTGCCTGCCACACTTCGAAGAAGTCGTCCTGAAACAGGAAGACCAAGGCCTAAAGGTATTGTGCTTAAATAAGGTTATGCCATCATCTTCCTAACTAGTACATACCAAGGCAGAAAATTTGTTAATATAGTGGAATGCTGTTTGCTGTGGGAGTAAAAGTATATTTTATTCTTGAGGAGAAACAATGAAGTGCACAGAATGGAAATGTTATAACAAGCTTTTAGAATCTATTTTTAAAAACTGACTCATGATATTAATCTTGATCAAGTCCTTTCAACCTTTAGTTTTTCTGCTCTAATTTTTTTTTTTTTTGAGGGAACCCCACTGTCTTATGGGACTTTAGAAGATATATACTTGAATTTTTGAACTTTTTTTGCTCCAAAATTTCTTCACATTCATGGGGTTATTTAACACGATATTTCTTGTACTTTTTAACAATCTCCATCAAATATTGCATTGTATATCAAGCCAAATAGCTGGGTCCTTTACCTTCTAGTTTGTAAAGCCCCTGTAAACTTGTTTGTTCCTTAGTTATGTTTTTGGTTTTTGTTTTGTCTCCTAAAAAGATTGTCTATTCAGAATTCCATTTGTAATGCGTTGGCCTTTAAAAAAAAAAACAATCCAACTGACACCAATAAAACTTCATTTTGAACTAATAATTCCCATGTAACTTTCAAGATTTGAGATGGTGGGAACAGTAAGATCTGAATAAAGAAATTTCCGATGAGTTCTCCCCAAATTGCTGAGTCTTTCCAAGTTTTGAATGAACTCATCACTTTCTAGGGATTCTAGTATTTTTTCATGTAATCTCTTAGCTTCTAGTATTATGAATCTGTATCTGTACACTTCACCTTTTTTTTTTTTTTGACCTTCATGAATAAATATAAGGGAAATCCGCCTGAGAGTTGTAGAAGCTTCCTAGGTTTTCTGAAATGTCATTTTTGAAATATGGATGGAATAATTTGAGAGAAAGTTTTCAATTTTAGAAATTACTATCTAAAGATTCAAGTTACTTGGAATACTGTTTCTGCTAACGTACATACAACATACAATGATCCAGCTACATTAAGGATTAAAATAGCCTTTCAAAAGTAATTTTTCAGGATACAGATAATAGATGGAATATTGGTATCAATATACCTATATGTTCCATGTAAGAGTTTAGGGTTCTGGGACCACACATTCCCCTTCTGCAGTCACTCCAAAGTCGGAAATACCCACATTCAAAATTCCAGTTAAGGGGGTTTCCAGGTTTTAATAGTGTTCTTTATTTGTATAGGTCTGGAGGGTGAGCGACCTGCCCGACTTACTCGCGGTGAAGCTGACAGAGACACATACAGACGGAGTGCTGCTCCCCGTAAGTTATTTTGATATTCCAGAACTTTGTTGGTTTAATTGAGCAAATGTTTATTAAGCACCTGTTTGGCATTGGGCATATAAATGAAAAAGAATCTTTCCATTGAGAAGCTTATGCTGTTTAGGATTGGAGGTGATACATGCTATGTCTTCCAGTAAGAACATGCAAAATATTGGGTGGGGGAGACAGGAATAAGAAGCATCAACAACTAAGGATTAGGACCCCTCAGATAGGATTTCTCTGAACTGAGCCTTGAAGAGAGATGGGGATTTTTCAACCAGCAGAAAGGGAGAGCGTATTGAAAGCATGGGAAACAGTAAGCAGATTCCCATAACTAGAATATGGTATATCATTTGTTTGAATATGGGGAATGGAGTCAGATCTGGTTTGTGAGCCTGGGTAGTAGAAAAAAAGAGGGTGGATTTAGGGGAAAGGCATTCTTGAGTTCGGGGTTTCTTTGATGATGAAAGAGGGTAGGAGATGCAGCTTAAGAAAGAAGTAAAGATTGGATATGAATATAAAGGAGAGTATGTACAGTCAAATAGGGGAACCAAGGAAGAATCAGCTGTACAGAGGGCCACGAGAACAAGGACTGAGCGTTGAATTTGTCACTGGTGTCTATGTACGTGTTTCCCAGATCTAGTCTTACCATCCCTAATCCCAAACTTCCCAGTTTAGGAGGTTGTAGAGATCTTAATAAACAGGGAAGCATAAGAGAATTGCTTCAAGCAATGGGAGGGCCAGTTGAAGTATTAAGATTAATATTGAGTTCAGGTGGCCTATCCTGAGCAGCTAGTGGGCTGCTCCAAGAGTGAATGTCTTGGTACTTTATGAATACCGAGGGACCATATAAGTAATACTGGGTTGAAGGTTTGCAAGATGAGTGTTAGGCATGTCTTTAGATTTTATGTAGGACAGCACTCTAGACTTTCACAACCCATCTACTTGAGCTTATATAAAAACTTACCTTCTGACCCCTCCCCAAGCTGGGATTTAGGATTTTCAGCAACTTCTTAGCCACCAGTGCTACATTGAGCTTTTAAGGGCCAGATTCATTTTTAATATTAAGTGGCTATTAATATCCCTGGAATTTTAAAAATAAAAGATGAAAAACAATTTTTAAGCAACCAAATCTAATAGAAAGTACACATACACACAGAAATGATGATTTATATGGCCCAAGTTGGTTTCATTTTTACATTTTTAAAATCGTACTGATTGCAACAGTACAAAACAGGCAGTGGACTGAATTTGACCTTTTGCCAACTGCATTAAATCATAGCAAGAGCTGTGCTACAAGACCAGGCTTGGCAAATATTGTTTTACACATCCTTATTCTTTAAAAAAAAAAAAAAAGCCACAAACAACTCTACTATTCTCTACTTAAAATTCCTGCTCTCTTGTCCTGTTGCCTATCATCCTGTAAAATACCTACTCTGGATTACATAAACCATAGACCTCTTTTGTTCCTATGTTATGATGTTGAAGAAAAAGTAGAATTGTGCTGTTTGGGTCCCTTACAAATATTATCTAATCTCAGCTGGACCCTCAGAGCATTCCTGTCATTATTTCACTTCCTACTGCTTTGTCCTCACCACAACAGCTAATTCAAACTTCTCCCCTCCTCAAGCCTCCTTTCCCCCCCCCCCATTCTGTACCCTTTTTGAGGAGGTTACTCATTGAGGCAGAACTCCTTTTGTCTTCCTTGAGCTTCCACTATCTTCTCTAAAGATTTGGCGCTTTCCTTGTCTTTAAAGTGCACCTTTTGTCAACTTCTCTAGCAAATTGTCCTTACTGTTATCCTCATGTTTTTTATCTTCTCTTTTCCCCCCTATTTAACTGGTTCCTTTTTTACTATCTATACATATCCATGTTTCTCCATCCTTAAAAAATTCACTTGTTCTCACCATCCCCACTAGCTATCTCCTAATAGTGTTTTCATATTCCTCATTCTCGATGTTTCTGAATATTTTTGACCTTTTAAATTTGTCTTTCTTTTCTATGTGTTTGATAGGCTCTTTGCTAGATTATTCAAATCATACCTGTTAGCCTTTGTTGTGTATCTTTTCTGTCCTTTTCTCTTTTATTCTCTTATTTGATCTTTTTTTTTTTTCTTGCCCGTGAAATTTGTTGCTAAATTTTGTAGTTTCTACAGGTGATCATCACCCACATACATACACCCTCAGTTAAACTCCAATAGCTTTCTAGTAACTTGTTTGTCAGCCAATCTCTCCACAATTGGGCCCTTTGAATCTTCCTAGGCTTTATACACTTTATTTCTGTTAACACTATATGATCTAGCCATCTTGGTCTCCTCCTTAATGACCTCTTCTATCTCTCAAATTTGCACCAGTTGTTCCTATGCTTGGAATGTCCTTCCTTATTACCTAACTTCTTCCAAAGCTTAGCTCAGATCCCACTTCAGCGTGAGATCTTTTCCCTGTATTTTAGCTCTACTTCCTTCTGCTCTGTATAGGTTTTGCATTTACCTAATTGTGTGTGTCTGTCTCATCTTCGCTTATAGCCAGCACAAAGTGCACAGTACCTGGTGCATAGAAAATGCTTAATAAATTGTGTGTGTGTGTGTGTGTGACAGAGACTAAATTGAAATATTGAAATATTGCTTCTATTTTCTTTTTGGGGTCTGTGGTCTTCACCTGAAATTTAGACCAGATCATCATTCTAACTTAATGTTTTTTTTTCTTAGCTGGTGCTGACAAGAAGGCTGAAGCTGGGGCTGGGTCAGCAACAGAGTTCCAATTTGTAAGTAATTTTATTTTTGGACTTTGATGCATAGGGATCACCTTTCTCCTGAGCATGGGAAGATTTTAGAAACTGTACTGTGAGTTTGCATCATCTGTATGATGCACTCTCCTGTAAGGAGAGTGGATAATTTACATAGGTACACAACTGATGGGACTTGTGGGGGGTGCCATCCATGCTCATTGTCTAAGGCAGCAAGAGTTGGTTGGAAATACTTCAACACAGACCCACTAGAGACCTTCTAAGAGAAGTTCTTTGAAAATTCTTGAGGGAAAATAATTTAAATGATAATGTTGAGTTTTAGCAAGGCACACAAGTATTTTTGGAAGAATAAGGAAAAGTAAAATTACATGATATGAACGTAATTTTTTTTTTCTTTTCTCTTGTAGAGAGGTGGATTTGGTCGTGGACGTGGTCAGCCTCCTCAATAAAAACTAAATAATGTTTCTTGAATAAAATTTGGGGGAAAAAATTGGATTTGTGTCTGCTCATTGACATTTGTAGTGCCTCTGAGCTTTCAGTTCTTAGGAAAGAGACTTGTTTGTATATCAGTATTTAAACCAAAAGGGCATGAATCTTTACATCTGTAATATCTAAGCTTGACTTGGCAGAAAAGAGTTAGAGAAAAAGGTAGAAAGTCTAACTTGCCCTCTCTTTCAAGATGACAAAAGTTGTGAGCTGCTGTGAAATAGCACCTTTATCTAGCATTGCTTCTGTGCTGGCTGCTTAAAATGGGAGGTGGCTATTCTGCTTGGCCAAAAATGCTTCTTGGGTCTGAATTTTCCTTCTATTAAGTCTGTTGATCTCTGGCAAAAACAAATATAGGTCCTTGGTGAAGAAAGTATTTTATTTATTTTACAGCTTTTATTTACAAGATATATGCATAGGTAATTTTTCAGCATTGACAATTGCAAAACCTTTTGTTCCAACTTCTCCCCTCTTTCCCTCCACCCCTTCCCCCAATGGCATGTTAACATGTTAAGCATGTTAAAGTATACGTTAAATACAATATATGTATACATGTCTATGTAATTTGCTGTACAAAAAGAATCAGACTTTGAAATAGTGTACAACTAGCCTGTGAAGGAAATAAAAAATGCAGACGGACAAAAATAGAGGGATTGGGAATTCTATGTAGTCCTTCAGTCATCTCCCAGAATTCTTTAGCTGGGTGTAGCTGGTTCAATTCATTACTGTTGTATTGGAATTGATATGGTTCATCTCATTGTTGAAGAGGGCCACGTCCATCAGAATTAATCATATAGTATTGTTGAAATATATAATGAACGAGAATATTTTAACCAATGGAAAGCTTAAATTCCAAAGCAAGGGATGTTGTGATGATAGGAATTTAACTGACCTTGGGATGAAAACCGTAAGAAGCTGAAGAAATAACCAAAGCTTTTGAGGTCTAATAAGCTATTTATAATCTAACCTAAGTCAATTATTTAATAGGTCTCTGAGTCACTGGATACTGATTAGTTTGTGCCTAAATGGAAAGAATTAGAGTAACTCACTGGAACGGTTCCAGGAGTATTTGGAAAAGTTTTTAATGTTAAGCACAACCAACCTTAGCAAACATTTTTTTCTTCCACATGTTTTCTACGGATGCTTTGCTCTTCGTAAAAAATCTCATCAAAGTTCTATAGAGCTAAGGTTCTTTATCTGGGGTCTGTTTTCAGGCCAGGTCCAGTGGTCTTGTGGAGAGCCATGTACATGCAGAGGACTGGACACCATGGATCACAACATAGTATTTACACTTTTTGGTTGTTGTTGTATGTCCCTGTTTGATCTGATTTTTCTCATGCAGCATGATAATTGTGGAAATATGTATATAAGGATTCCACATGTTTAAACATTAGTTGCCCTCTAAGGAAGGGGAGGGAGGAAAACAAAAATTAGAACACAAGGTTTTATGATGTTGAATGCTAAAAATAAGCATATATTTTGAAAATAAAAAAGCTAAAAATAAGTGGCATCCTTTGTAATCCTGTATATTTTATGCACCTAAAAATATCCTGAGAAATGAGGTTTACCATGTGGCTAGGAGGGGTCCAGGATAGAAGATAAACCTACCAAAAATTTTGGGAGGGCATATGAAGTATGAAATTTAAGAGGTTGTAAATTACATCCCTTCATTTTGGTTTCCCTGTAAATTGAGTTTCATGATTAAAATGGATATTGAAATGTTATTTTGTTTCACAAGTTGAATTCAAATATTTGGTATGTAATCTAAAAATCAAGGAGCTGAAAGCTACCTTATTTTCCTTTTCAGTAACTTGTTTTTCTTGATATAAGCTGTTACAATCTCAGGTATTTCTCTCAACAGCCACAAGAACTTTTTGAGTTATTGTAAAATTTTAAATGAAATCGAGATTCAGTAGTAGTTTGAACTATCTGGGAATTGCTTTTCCCCTAAACTTACGTTGTGAATTCCAATGTGCCATGGACATGTTTGATGAATATTTCTGAATAGGTGGGGCAGCTTCATTGTCTTAAGTAATCTTTTTTTCCCCGGAAGGTTCTAAAAAATTTGCTTGAAGGCATTCAGGAGCTAAATCAGAAATTGTTAACTGTCAGAAAGGGTAGCTCCCAAGTGACTAAATTAATGTTTAATGAATTTATAAAGGTTTGCAAAATCCTCAGTAAATGAGGATTTTTTTTTTTTTAGAAAAATAGCCAGAGGACGGTAGCTTTTAGTATAGTACATTTTCAAGAATTGAGAAACTGGTGTTTCTATCATGCGCTTGCACTCTGAGTAGATACCAGTAGGTGTCAGGCTACTGTAAGGCAAAAATGTCACTTGTTTGCATTTATCAACAACTAATTTGAAACCTTCACTGCCAGTAGGAAGCTTTCTTTGGCAGAAAGGGCTAGTGTTTGGGGAAACTTTCAGTGCTCATTGGCTGCCTTTGCTTGGCCTGGCTTTTTATCCAATTTTCCAGCTGGCTTGAATGATGTCAAGTGGTTTGCTGGTGTTCACACAGTGAGGTGATTGTTTAACCTGGATTAGACTGAGATGTTGCAGCTCCCTGTCTTTCCTTTGCCTTCTCACCAAAACAATGAATGAATTTGTACTTTTCTCACCAAATAGCCTATCGCCCTAAATCCAGTTTTTAAGCTGGAGCTCTGTCTTTCAGTGATGAATTAGCCTAGGCCCTTAATAAGAAGCCTTTCCATATTCCTGATCTTAAATACTGCTAAGCATGTGAAGGTTGTAAAATTTAATCCTACATTATATGCAAAAGTTCAGATACTAGTACTTGTACATTTTTTGTAGTTGTGAGAATTTAAATGAGTAAGTATTGATAAGTGAAGTGAGTTGACACAGTTTGGAAAACAAATTCTCAAGTTGTGACTAACTTTAGTCAAGTGATTATGGAAATCCCTTCACTCCTAAATTCCTCAAACAATAACAATCAAATGTCCTTGTGCGGCATACACATGATCAGGAGTAGAATTAGGGGAAAAAAGCAGAGGTAGTAATTTCAGACAAAAGTTAAAACTAAGATTTAATCAAAAGAGAAAAGTAAAAATTAACCAAATGTTAGCCATATTATTTTAGACTAGTATAACATTGGAATATTGAGGTGTAAGAAATGATATTGGATATTCTATTGTATTTAAATTATTTTAAAGCCAAGCAAAAAAAGGAGTAACAAATTGAATATTATAACATTTCTGTTAATAAGCTGTCAGATTGACAGGAGTGAACCCTGAAACTGTCCCCTTTGACTTCTGGGGGGGGGGTGAACTCTGAAACTGTCTCTCCTTTGATCTGTAAAAGGGAGATTCAGACGGAAAAAGTCTGGGAAAGCTTATGTGGCTTCATTCAATTGAAGATCTTGGTCAAGTCACCCTCCATTGATCTTTTAAGGGTAGCCCAGTCCTCTTAGGAAATTCTAGCTTCTGGAAACAGGCCTTTAAAATCATTTTATTCAGTTGGAGATCTGGGCTTGTTGAGTGGCTGGAAACTCCAGACTGCCTGCCAATAAAGATAATTTTGAACCCCAAATCTTTGCAGAAATTCAAAGTAGGATTATGCATTGTCAAGGGACCTCTTTGCACAGCTGCTTATCAGGATTCCTGCCCACTATGAAGATGTTCTTTTCTCAGTGATAACCTTTGTTATTTCTTCGACAAGACCTTTTGCCATTGAGGAGTCTGTCTTCTTAGCAAAGTTGTCTTCTCAGTGCCAATAAAAATTTACCCTTTTGCCTTTCAGACTTTTTGGGTTTGTGAATTCTTTCATGTTGGACCTACTCGCAACAGAAGGGATTCTCACACCTCAATTCTTTACCACTAGACCTTCATCAAGGTCATTAAGACTTAGTAGTAGAAAAGAGCTTAGAGCAGAATCCAAACAAGGGGACTTGGGGTTCCTGGACCTTTTTTTTTTTTTTTTTTTTTTTTTTTTTTTTTTTTTTTTTTTTTTTTTTTTTCAATATAATTGTTCTCCTTTGTCAATCTATATATTTTAATTAATGCATTTCAAAACATTCTGAGAAGGGAAAGGATTTACAAGAAAAAAAAAAGTTAGGACCTATCTAATCCAAACCCCTTATTTTACAATTGGCCCAAAGTAGGTAATAAGATTTCCAAACTTGGAACTCCTGACTCCCAGTCCAGAGCTCCTTTTAGTATATGCTTCACACAGTTTACAAACTTAATTGGTCAGGGGTGGGAGGGGGACCTCAATAACACAATTTGCCGGGAATGATAATTGGCTTTTCTAGTACTACTACTGGATCTGTATTCTATAGAGATTTTTTTTTTTTTTTTTAATGAAGGAGAGATAAATAGTCCCATTTCAGAAAAAGAACTAGAACAAGCTATTAATCAATTCCCTAAGAAAAAAATCTACAGGACCAGATGGATTTACATGCTAATTCTACCAAACATTCAATGAATAATTAGTCCCAAACTATTTGAAAAATTAGGGAATGAAGGAGTCCTACCAAATTCCTTTTATGACACAGACATGGTACTGATACCCAAACCAGGTAGGTTGAAAATGGAGAAAGAAAACTATAGACCAATAAATGAAGGAGAGAGAGGAAGGACCTATTTGTACAAAAATATTTATAGTAGCTTTCTGTGGTGGCTAATTGGAAATTGAAGGCATGCCTATCATGAGGGATGGCTGAATGAGTTGTGGCATATTATAGTAATGGAATATTATGCTGTAAGAAATGAGCTGATAGATTACAGAAAAAAATGGAAAGACTTGCATGAAATACAAAGTAAAGTGAGCTGAATCAGGAGAACATTGTATACAATAACAGGATTAGTGTAAAATGATCAACTAGTAATGATTTAGCTATTCTTAGTAAGAGTGTTCCAAAGGATTCAGTGGTGAAAAATGCTATGTACCTACAAAGAAAGGATTGGTGGAATTTGAATCCATATTGAAACATACTATTTTTCACTGTTTATATATTTTTTTCCTTTTGGTCTGGGTTCTTTTACAATATGATTAATATAGTAATATATTTTGCTTGATTGCATATGTATAACCTATACCAAATTGTAAACCATCCCAGAGAGATGAGGGAAGTAGGGAGAAAATTTGGAACACAGAATTTTAAAAACATGTTTGAGAAAAATCTCATTTGACCCTTATAGGAATGAGGTTATTAATAACATGGTATTTATTTTCTCCCTGTTTTACAGGTGAGAAAAAAGGTTTACAAATGACTTGTCTTTTTTTCCTCCAGGTTTCTGTTTCCCTAGGGTCACAAGCCTAGAAAACAGGAATTGGGATTCAAATCTAGATCTCCCTAATTTACAAATTCTAGCTGTTTCTCTCCCATTATATCACTAATTCTCCTGCTAACCTAGGTTAAAAAGTAGGTTTGCAATATGATGGGGAAAGTCAAATTAGAATATTTGGATGATTTTGTACAAATGTAGGTAAATATTAGGATTGTGCTTTGATGCATATGGTATATTGCTGATATGGTGGGTCACTCATAGGCTATGTTTTTTGGTTTTTTTATCTAGAAGAGGAGCAGATAAGCAACACTAATAAGGGATAGTAATAAGAGTGTAGCATTTCTTTTGTTAATTCCATACTCTGAAAAAAAGACTTGACTTAGGGTGATAAAAAAACAACTAGAAATGTTAAATGACAGTTGAGGCAATTGCAGGATTAGGCTAGATAGGCAGTAGCAAATTATCTCAAAAGTATGTACCTGAGGTTTTTGAGAAGAAGAAATTTGCTTAAAGAAAACACTGTTTCGGTTAATGTGTGGGGGAGGTGCTGTGTTTGTTACTGGAATTGCTTCTGAATAGTAAGGAACTGGTGCAGGAAGCAATTGGAATAGTGACAGTGTTATCATTGAATTCAATGTTCTACTGGGAAAAGAGAAACCAAAATAAACCTGTCAGTTGGTTACTAATTTTTAGAAAAGAAAACTGGGACACAATGAAGGCAGCTGAGGAGAAAAGTGTTTAAAATGCTATAATCTACAAGGAAACCCTGGGATTTCTATTTTAAAGCACTTTATTGGAAGCCTAGAGCAAATGTATGGTGCAGACCCAAAAGAAGAAACAACTTGAAAAATAATTGCTATATAGTTAGTCAATAGACAAAGAAACCATTGTAGAGAAAAGGGCATCTTTTTAATAAGGCTACATTATTCACGCTAAGAGAAGAGGGACAAAGTGGGGCAGGGTGAATGCAAGCTGGAATTTAGAGTACCTCACTAGGTTATGTCAAAATCTAGAAGTTTAGAATTAGAGGCCTTTCAACCTAGTAAAAAAGGTGTGTGGAGGGATAAGAAAGAAGCTATGGAGATAGAGGGACTTCTTTGCTGAGTCTAAGAAAGAACCATCAATTCATTATTTTTTTGTTTTTGAAGCAGAACTGTCAGAGGGGCTAGATAAAACTATTTTAGGTCCAGGTGAGATATTAGATTTAAGTAAATTAAAGCTGATCCTTGCACCATCCAAGAGTTTTAAAGACACTCAGAGATGAAATTATGACATTGTTTCTTTCTTTTTTTTTTTTTTTCCCTGAGGCTGGGGTTAAGTGACTTGCCCAGGGTCACACAGCTAGGAAGTGTTAAGTGTCTGAGACCAAATTTAAACTCAGGTCCTCCTCAATTCAAGGCTGGTGCTCTATCCACTATGCCACTTAGCGGCCCCTGACATTGTTAACTGCCTTTTATTTTTCAAATCAGATGTCCAGTAGATGTCTAAAAATCATATTTCCCCTAATCCCTCCCCTCATTCTACCTTCCCAATTACTGTAGCAGTCATCCTCCCAATTCCCCCAACTCACAACCTTGAAGTCATCCTAGATTCCTGGTTGTCTCCCACCCTCCATATTCAACCTATTGCCAAGACCTGTCGATTTCTCCTCTGTAATATTTCTCTTCTCTCCTCTCTCTGACATTGCTACTGTTTTGGATTATTCTAATAGCCTGCTGGTACAAATATCTGTGTCTCAAAGCTAGGAAATAATGGGACCCAGGTTTTAATATCCTGGTACATTCTTTTAGTATAGATTCTTCAACAGTGAGTCTATTTGCAGATGGACTATATACCCTCTGTAGGATTCTACACACCACGACTTATGTATTGTTCCCCAAAGAATTTTTTGTTTTTTTAACTGACAACACAGTTTATTGGAAAACACTGAATTGGAGTCTTCAGATTTGGGTTTGGTGTTGAGCAAGTCATCTTACCTCCATGAGCTTTGGTCTCATCTATAAAAGGTGAGTAGTAATATTATATTATATAACTCTGATAGTAGTAAAGGTAAATTGACTGTATAGCAAGCACTCTTACAAGCCTCCAATTCCCCAACTCACAGAGAGATTGGGGAGTTTTTGAGTGAGAGGAATAGGACTATGGGTATTGAACACCATCAAAATTTCTGTTAGTTTTTTATTGCTGAACTTTTTTTCCTTTATTTATCTGTTTATTTTTTTGTCATAAGTGATGGGTATCCAGAAGATGGAAAAGGTGAAATATATTGGTCAGTTAGTCAGCAAGCATTTATTTGTGTTTGCTATATGCCTAGTACTGATAAATTTGGGTGATAAAAATAAAGAAGAAAAAGTGATCTCCACCCTCAAGTAGCTCATATTTTAGTAAAGGAAATAATATGCAAACAACTATGTACAATGTATGTACCAATGTTTACAATCTAAATAGGTGGTAGAAGCACAAGCACATTTGTTGGGAAAACCCTGGGGAAAAAAGGTCTTTTGCTGAAGGTTGGATATGAGCTAAGCTTCAAACAAAGCCAGGTGATTTCAGTTAGTCAGATTTTAGTTAGAACAAGGAAATGCATAGCTAAGAGATTGTTGTGTGTGCAGAACAGCAAGGTCTGTTAATGAATTAAATTTTTTTTTTTCTTTTTCTTTTAGTATCACCACCCTGGCTCTTCCTTAAGTTAAGAAGACTTTGAAGAGAGTAAAATATAAGAAGAATGGAAAGGTAGGAAAGGCCCAGGTTGTAAAACATAAATATTTGATATAGGAGGAAGGAAGCCGCTGAAATTTATTAAATAGAGGAGTGATATAGTCTGTTCTGTGTTTTGAGAAGATTACTTTGATGGATGAATGGATGATGTACTGACTATAACAAGACAAGATAAGGCAGGGAAACCAACCAATGGCTATTGCAATAAACTAGGCATGAGGTGATGAAAGTTGGCATCAGGGTGGTAAGCTGTAAGAATTAGATATTGACAAGATCTGTAGCAAAGGTGGTAAAAATTTAGCAACAGATTGTAGGGTGAATGCATTTGAATAATCAAAAATTACACATAGGCTGTGACAGGAAGAATAACGGTACTCAGTAATAATAGGGGGCAGGCTTGAGCAGGATACATTACTGGAGGGAGAATATCCATTATTTGTGAGGTTTCTCTGATGTAAAAAATTATTACATTATTATTTACATTATCTGATGCCTTCAGATTTTTCTGTTATTTATAATTAATTTTATTATAATACTTTGTAATATTCAGATACATCATAATTTAGATAATTTCCATTCATTGGACTTACTTTGATGAATACATTAATGAATTTCAGATTTTATCAGTTCCTTCCAACAATGAAAATCACAACCCATTCACACCTTCTCATCCTCTGCTATTCTCATCTATTCTTGACAAGTGGTACAGCTGACATGCTGGTAGGCCACTAGGTTATACTGGACCTGGAATCAGAAATATCTGAATTCAAATCTAGCCTGAGACATTTATGAGCTATGTGTCCCTGTACAACTTAATTAAAAGTAATTCCTGATTCTATTTCCTTCCTCCCTCCCCCAATAAATTGGGGTTAATAATAGCATTTAACTCTTGTATTGTTATGATTATAAAGTGAGATATTTGTGAAATTCTTTGCAAGCCTTAAAGTGTTTGTTATGTACATTTCAGCTATTATTATTCTAGATATTTTGTTATGGATAATAATCAGGAGCTGTAGTTAATTGCATGAAAAGACAGATAATGTGAGAGTCAAGGTCAAATGTACCTTTTAAAAAGATCATTGACAGCTAAGTAGAGGAATAGATGAAGGTGGGGAAACCTCTTGAGGGAAGCAGTCTCCCAAGCACACTATTGTAATTGTTCAAGCATGTGATGATGAGCACCTGTGCTAAGATGGTTGCAGTATACAGAGAAGGAAACAGAACTCATATAGGGATGTTGGGAAAATAGAATGGACCAAAGAAAGAACTTGTAGATGTTGAGATCTTGATACTAATATGGATTGTCTTAAGCCCAGAAATATTCCCGGAACCAAAGTAAGATCCAGAATTATTCAAAATGACTCAGACTACCTATATTGCAAAGGTAGAGGAAGCTTATTTTCTAAATTATATACTTCAATAACAATATGTAGTCCATTTAGCAATTATTATTTAGCTCAATAAGCAATGATAAGGATTTATTGAGCACTTCCTTATACTCAATAGAACAAACTCTTTGAGAACAGAGTTTGTCTCATTCTTTGCTTTCTATTCTCCCACCTGGCACAGAGAAGGCATATAATGGGATGTAGAGGCAAACAACAATACCAGCCTTCAAGGAACTCAACTTCTACCAGGGAGAAACAACACATACCCAGGTGTTAATTACAAAGTAAACACAAACTAAATACAATATAATTCTAGGGTGAGAAAAATAATTTATTTTGTCATATTAATGATCAACTGTTCAATTAGCACCAGAATATTTTCAGAAACCCATAGGTTCAATCTTTAAAGGATGTTAATGATGAGATTGAATTAACTTTCTCCTCAGTCTTATTGGCTTCATCAGCCAAGTGGAGAAGCCCATCATACTCAACTCCAGTTTGGGTGGGAATAAATTCTCATATTGCTTGAAGTTGGGCTTTTGTTGTTATCTTTCTGGAAAAGGACCCATGGCATCAGGAAGGTGAATTGTATTTAAGTGAAGATGGACTGTACAAAGTCAGCAGCATCACTTTCTCCTCCAATACCATCTGGGTTTAGTGGTAAGATAGGGATCAGGAGAGGGCCCTGATGCAGTGGAAGACCTTGGTCTTTTTAAGCTTAAAATTTTAACAGGTCTCAGTTTGACTGAGGCAATGCCTATTCAATGAATAAAGAATCAAATCAAAGAATGGCCTCTTTTAGAGGAAACAATTGCTATTTACATTCCCTCTAAGTCAATCTGAGCCCAAACCATGACCGACTGGAACCTACTGTTGGCCAATTAAGGAAAGCTGAAAGATTTGGATTTTCTTGAGAAATAGAGCTGGTAGACTCCAAAATATTTTGGGAGATTTCAGTGATGAAAAAAAATTACATTCCTTTAGGCAGAACACTGTAAGATAAGGATATGATACCCTATGTGGACAGAAGAAAGGGAAAGGGAGTGAAGGGGAGGGAGAGGGAGGAATGGAAGTAAAATTGATGGGGGGACCCTAAAACTGTCTCTACTTTGGGGGTGAGCTAAGGTAAAACACTTGAGCATCCCTTGAAGGGAGAAATTCCTTGAACTCAACTGGGAGAGGCCTGCCTCAGGGAAACAAGATAAAGTAATTTCCTTTTGTTATCTTGGTGGGACTATTTGAGTCCAGTACCAATCCCTACTTAGCTCAAATGTAAGTAATCTCATTTAGCTGGAGAGCTAGATTTCTATCAACCTCAACTGAGTTGAAGATTGGCTCAGGACCACTCCTAATAAATGGTCCCCTTGTACTGGAAATCTAGGCCTGGGGGCAGGTAACTTCATTCAATTGAAATTTCAATCTCAAATCTATTTTAAAAGAGCAGCTTTGGGGGTTTATTTCCTTGCAGAGGCTCAAAGCAGGAGCATGCCATGCCAAGGAACCTCTCCTTGGCATAGCTGCCTGCTAGGACGTTCTGCCGCTTTTTTCACCGTTAACCCCTCTTTATCTCACCTATTTCCCTCACGGGACCACACCCCTTTTTACCTCTCTATTGGGATTTCTCTGCTAGGAACTTTACCTTGCCATTAAGGAAGTCAGTCTTCCTAGCAAAGGTTGACTTCTCAATTACAACAATAAACTTCTTTTTGCCAGTCTTAAGTTTTCAGGTTTGTCAGTTCTTTCACAAAGAACCTCTGCGCTGACCAGAAGGGGTTCTCACAACTCTCTCTTGCACCAAACCTCATCAGAGTCACCAGTGCCTTATTTTCTCATCTGGGTTCAGTGGCAAGATAGATAGTTCAGGATGACTGGAAATGACCCTTCCAAGGTTGAGCAATTTAGAAGCAAATGATGTAATCAAAGTGACATTCCCCATCTACTGACTGGAATAAATCCACCTTTCATTATAATATTCATTCTGTGTCTTTAATTGTTAACCAATGACATATAAACAGTATGCCTATGACATTATTCATCTTTGGCATTAAAGAGTGTCACTGACCCATTTTATTAATAATATTATTAAATTATTAATAATATTAATAAATAACATTAAATAATATTCAATAAAATTATTAATAGGAACTTTATAAACATCATAAGGGGTTGGGGGAAGAGTACCAACAATTAGGGGGACCAAGAAAGCTCTTACTCTCATGGGTCTTGTGAGGGGATCAATCTCCTAAAAGTAGTTTAATTATATTTCTACCTTGGACAAATATTGAGGCAAGACAATGAGCTGAGTTCAGAGAGAAAAAGAAAAGCAGACTAGAAATCTGCAGTCCTTTTCATGACTTAAAGAATTTCCCTACTTTCTAGTTGTTTTGTTTGTTTTTGCTAAGGTACCTGTGACATTTGTATAAAATAGTATAAACAGAAAGTACCCATTGGTACGAGGCATAGTTTTAAAGTCCTTATGAGTAACTTTTAAAAAATTAGACAATGTACAAATTGGCAACAGGTTTTCTCCTAGTAGTGAAATGCTAAATTAAAAGGAATGTTTCAGGAAAAGTTCTTGAATCATGAGACAATTAAGTTGTCAAACAATTTATTCAACAAGTGTTTCCTGATACATATTCTTAATATATGCAGAGCACAGGCAATTATTAAATAATTTAGAATTGTTATTACTCAAGATGTCTAGGAGTTATAGATTGTTCCTTGAAAACATGGGTCTAGTGTGGTGTTTGAAACTAAAAATTCTGGGCAATATAGGAAACTAATGCATTTAGAATAGAAGGGGACTATAGAAATACCCACTTTACAGGTGAGCTGAGTCATACAGAAGTAAACTAAATTGTTCAAAGTCACAAAGGTAATAAGCATCTGGAAATAAAGAATTGGTCACTGACAGGTCAAATGCTGGTAAGCACAGGCTTGCTTTGACCTGCTGCACCCTTTCTGAGCTGGGTCAGTTTAGTTTAGGCAACTCTGATCCCAGCTTCTAGAGTTTGACCATATTGGTGGCAGACTCATTGTGGATAGGTAATCATAAATCAGCTTTTGCCCTAATTTAACTTAGAATTCCTAAACTCAAGCAATACATTAGCCTAAATCCCTCCAATTGCAGAGATTACAGTTATATGCCACCATGCCTAGCTCCAAATCTTGTATTCTTTCTGATGAGGTATGAGAATTGAGAGTAAGAAATCCCTCTGGTCAATGTCGCAGATCCTTTTCGACAGAATTCGAAAACACAGTCTGTGTGGCAAAAAGGGATTTATTTATACCAAGAAATGCTTACCAGCATTTGACCTGTGATCTCCAGATTGGGCTAAGTAGGAGTGGTCCTGGACTCAACTAGTCCCACCAGATGAAATCTCAGAATTTGATCTTGATTCCCTGGGGCTGGTCTCTCAGGGGACAACTTCTCTGAGGGAATTTCTCAAACGTTCCCCCCAAAGTCCCAGTGAGAGTTTTGGGGCTCCCCTCGTCAGGATGACAATTTGCTAAAAGCCACTGATGCCTAAATACACAAAATGCAGCAGATGGCTCAAAAGTCACGGAAGGAAGTGATGCTCTCTTACGTTTCTTGGGAGTATTTTGCACATTTTTTTAATGACTGAAGAAGGATGTTTGGGGGATGGGGATCATATTGAGAGTATGGAATGTTAAAGTTCTTCCTTGCTGCCAGCAGTTTTGCTAGTTTGGACTTTTTAATAGCAAGTACCCTGTTCTGTACACTCCTTCCCCTTTCCTCTCTCCTCCATTTATGTGATGGAAAAAAATTTACAAGACTGGAGAAATACACATTTTCTTTTGAATGGAAGGAAACTTACTGATTCATCTAATTCCCGAAATCCCAAGCAGGGATCCCCCAAGAGTGGGCGGCCCCAATGCCCTGGGATGAACAGCTCGACTTCTTGCTTCCGCCGATGACGTAGCGCTGAACCCGAACCCCGGCGCTTTGCCCAGGCTTCCTTTATTCTAGCGCGCCTCAGCACAGCCACACCCGCCGCTTACCCGCGGCCCAGCTACGCTACTAGCGTAGTGGCGTCTGCCAGACTCCCTGCCCCCAGCTCCTCGGTTGGGAGCTGGCCCCATCCCAGACGCCCGTTTACGCCCGCGCGGTTGGCGCAAGGGCTCGAGCCGCACTCGCTGGGGAGGGTGCAATTCCCAAAAGCCACATGCGCTGAGAGCGCGGAAGGGACCTCGTCACTCCGCGCGGGTTTACGCCGCTGACGCAGCGCGCCCCAAGATGGCGGCCCGGTCGTCGTCGGTGGCGGCGGCGCTGGTGGAGGGGGCGGCGGCAGCGGCGGCCGTGAAGCGAGCGGCGGCGGAGGCGGCGGCGGCCGTGACAGCGGCAGCAGCGGTGGCGGCGACGACGACGAAGACGACGACGGGACTAGAGCGGGAGGAATGAGGCGGCCGAGGCAGGACAGCGGCAGAGCCGTGTAGCGGAGAAGCCGCTCTTTCCCCTCCTCCCTCCCGGGACGGGCGCGCGCCTGGAACCGGCCCCGGAGCGGCCTCCAGACCCGGACCGGGACCTTATCCGGACCCTTACTCCGGCGGCGGCTGGTTATCCTTCTCCTTCGGCGCCCCACCCCTCCTCTGCTCTGACCCCTCGACCCTGGGCCCGGACGATGATGAAGCTCAAGTCGAACCAGACGCGGACCTACGACGGCGATGGCTACAAGAAGCGGGCCGCGTGTTTGTGCTTCCGCAACGAGAGAGAGGAGGAGGTAAAGGGGGAGCCGGGCTTTGGGGGGCGAGGGGCCGCAGGGCGCGTGTGGGGACGGACCAAACGGGGGCTACGTGCGGGACAATAGGGGCGCCCCAGACTTTTATGGGGAGACGGAAATAGAGGGAAAAGGAAATGTCAACACCCTCCCCCCCTTCTCCGCCCCACCCCCAACAACTCTTGAAGCCAAGGGGCAATTTGTGTTTTTCCTCTCCCCATCAAATAAACTAGGAGGGAGGGAGGCTGTCATTCTGAAAGAGACCGGGTGGGGCTGGGCTAAACGTGGGGGATGGAGAAGAGGGTCTGTGTGGGGGAGAATCGGTGGAGGAGGAGGAGGAGGAGCTGGAGGCTGCTGGGGGCTCTGGCTCGGCAGACTTGCCCCTGATCTGCTTGTCTTTTCTTTTAAAGGACTGGGATTTTCTGTGGGTGGAAGGAGTCTAGTCTGCAATTCCCTGAGGTGATGAATAAGGAAAAGATTATGGAGAGGAAGCGAGCCAGAAGCTGTTTGCAGAAATTATGGAGCCCCTTAGGAGGGGAAAGGAGAAGGAAAGGATGTGTGAAATTGGGGAGCTGGGGTGGAAGCTCTAATTCTATTTCGATATGAATGATAGGTCAAATGTCGGTGCTCTATGAATGGTCTGTAGTTCCAGTCTCTTCCCACAGCCCGAGGTTGTGACTCATCGGACACAACTAAATTTGTCAGATCCATTCGTTGAGTGACCACTGCCGCCGAACAAGGCGAGGCTAGTAATTCCCGGCGTTGAACATTTGTGCACTTTGCCTCACAATTACTGCTTTACTCCCAGTTTGGTCCTACTTCCTGGGCAGGGAAAGACATTGAAGTAGCCGAGGGTTTAGATGCCCAGTAGCAGCAGCTTGTCTTACTGTAAGGGGTGTATACTAAGTGCAATTCCAGAAAAAGAAAAGTTGGTGAAAAATCTTTGTGAGCGTTATAATTAAAATATTAGGTCCTTGGACTAATTCCTTCCACTGCCTAAAAAGTAAGGCAAGAATTGTTTGGCTGGTGGATGTGAAAAGGACCTCAATGCTTTGAATTGTTGATATTTCTGGTAGTTATAGAAAAATCTGCTTCTAAAGAAGTTTCTGTAGTGACTGATTGAATGCAGTGTTTCTGAAATAAACAGATTTTAGATATTTAAAATGGTGCTTTTGTGAAATAATAGAATGGTAAATTAAAAGCAGAAACTATTAAAATTCAATATATTGTGCAAAGGTATTCAGCAGTATATTAATGGTGGCAGACCTACGGCACATATTGAAATGGGAAAGAAATCTGAGCCAATACTTATGAAGAAAAGCAGTATGAAATGGATTGTAGAGGTTTTTCAGAGAGATTTTAGAGGAAGTGGGAATTAAAATTGTCTAAAAAGTGAATTCCTGTGACAATACAGGTATTGTTGAGGTATTGTTTTCTGAGAATAAAATCCAAAATACTATAAATTTTGTACACAGGTGCTTTGTTTTAAAGATTTCCAAAGCAGATGCATTGTAAGAGTTTCTAAACAATGCCTTCTTGTAAATTATGTACTTTTTAGGATGTAAAGTGACTGGCTTATAGCAAACAGAACAAACCTTATATAAAACTCACATTTGTTGCTTTTGGATATCAGATGGGATCAAGGAAAATATTACTGAAATGATAAGTAATTTTGCTGTGATCTTTCCAGCTATGGAACCTATAAATGTATGCATTTTATGTGTTTATGTAAACTGATTTTTTTGTTGTTAAAATGGAAATCTATTGTGGATATATTAATTAAGATTCCTTTTAAAATCTTTTTTGCTTAAAAATTATGCTACTTAGTACCAACATCATTAATAGCAATATTTAAATCTGAGATAGGAGATTGAGGTCTTTTCAGTAGAACAATAATTGTTAAATGTTAAATAACATCTTCAAGAACTGGCTTTGTCACTTTAGAATTTTAGTCTAAAATTGTTAAAAGGTTTGCTGATAAATGTATTAAAAAATAAAAAAATATTGCATTATTTTTACTAAACTAATTTGAGAATTGGGTAATGAAGCTATTTGTGAATCGTGGTTATAGAATAAAACTAAGTGATCTAATTAATTAGCTTTACCAACTTGATTAATTTCGTAATTTTATGTAAGAGGAATCTTAGGTCCATTGATGCTACAATGTGTCCAGGGAATTATTATTATTAATGTATACTGCATTATGTCAATGAGATACCCAATCTTTTTCTGAGAAAAGTTGGTAGTCAGTAAGCATTTATTAAGCATTTGCTTTATGAAACCAAGCAGTGTGCCAAACTAGTGGATTCAGAAAGAGCTCTCAAGGAGCTCACATTCTAAAGAGGGTGATAACAAATGTACAGACAAGCTATATACATGCTATATACAGTAAGAAATAATTAAAAGAGGGACAGCAGAGTTTACTTTAGAAAATGGGAGTTTAGTTGACACTTAAGGGAACCAAGGAAAGCAGTAGACAGGAAGGAAAGGATTCCAGGTATGGGGAGTCAGAGAAAATGCCCAGAGATGAGAGATGACTATTTGTTCTTGAAACAGCCAGGAAGGGACTGTTACTCTATCAAGTGCCAGGGAATAAGATATCAGAAGATTAAAAAGATAGGAGGGGCTAGATTATGAAGGATATTGATTGCCAGAGGATTTTGTATTTGATCCTGGAGAAGGTGGGAGCTACTGGAGTTTATTGAGCAGGAGATTATGATGTGGGTAGACCTAAATAAAAATGATTTAGGAAAATCATTTTGGTGACTGATTGGAGGGTGGATTAGAGTGGGAAGATGCCCAGCAGCAGTGACTTAGGCGTGAGGTATTGAAGGCTTGCACCAGAATGGTGGCAATTTCAGAGGAGAGAAGGGGATGTTTTGGAGAGATGCTATAAAAGTTGAAATCAACAGGCCTACAACAGCTGGACATGAGTGTGGAAGAGGAAGGGAAAATGACCCGTAGGTTAGAAACCTAAGAGACTTGGAGAAGATTGTTGCCCTTAAAAGTAGTAGTGACGTTAGGACTTACAGGGGAAAGGGGAAAAGATAATGAGACCAATTTTAGATATGTTAGGTTTAAAATGTCTACTCATCATCCAGTTTGAGATGTCTGAAAGGCAGCTGGAGAATTTTTTTTCCCCCCTGAGGCTGGGGTTAAGTGACTTGCCCAGGGTCACACAGCTAGGAAGTGTTAAGTGTCTGAGACCAGACTTGAACTTGGGTCCTCCTGAATTCAAGGCTGGTGCTCTATCCACTACACCACCTAGCTGCCCCAACTGGAGATTTGAAACTGGAAGTCATCAGGGAAATTGAGGCAGAATAGAATTTTAGAATAATCAGCAGGGAAAGGGAAATGGCTCAGTGAAGTAGTTTAGACAAAGAAGAAAACAGAGCTTGATACAGAACCTTCTGGGACATTTACAGTTAAGAGGGTGTTTCCTGGATGAGGATCTAAAAAAAAAAAGAATAAGAAGGAACATCTGATAGGGGAAAACCAGAAGAGAGTAGTTTTCTGAAAACCTAGAGAGAAGAGATTAAAAGAGAGGAGGGTAATCAACAATGTGAAAAGCAGAGAGGTCAGGAGAATTAGGATTGAGAAAAGGCCTTTGGATTTGGCAACTAAGAGATCATTTTGGAGGAAGCCCTTTTGATGGAATGATAAGGTCCAAAACCAGGGTTAAGAAGAAGGTAAGAGGAGAGAATATGGAGGTATGGTGACCTTTACTTAGGTCATCAAGGGCAGAAAAGATACAGAATGTTAGTGATAAGGTGAGGGTTTTTTAAAGGTGAAAAAATATTTTCATATTTGAAGATTGTAGAAGCCAGTAAACAGAGAGAAACTGAAGATAAATGATAGGATGGTAATGATAGAGGGTCCAGTCTCTGGATATATTGGGGGTGTGCAGGAAGAAGGATTAGCCTTGATAAGAAGTAAGGCCACTCCCTCATATTGAAGTGGATTGTGGTCCCTTTAAGAAACTGTATTTCCTATTGATCTGTGATTCCTTTCAGATTCCCAGTCCCTCCTGGCTGAGACATATCATCCCCAGACTAGTTGTCTTTTCAGGATCCCAGAACCTTTGATTCAATTACAAATCCTGATCAAAAAGCATCCCTTTGAATTGCAATAGGAGATCCGGGATTGTCCCAGCCCCCTACTGGATCTGAGCCAACTTGGGCTCTCCCAGCCCCCACCAAGACACTCAATATAATAAGCTTCTATCAACTAAAGTCTTTGCAGATGGACTTTGGAAGCTCCCTTTACTATCAGGCCCTTCTGTCCACTGAGAACTGCATTCTCAGTGCAAAACTCCATTTTCCATAGATCTGCCACTATAGAAGTCAGTATCTGGCTAAACTGATTTCTATCTAACAATAAACTTTCATTTTGCAACTAATATTTGGGAATGAGTGAATTCTTTCACTCCTAAAATCTGCAGCCGATTTAAAGGGGATTCTTAATAACTCTCTTATAGGCACTAATTTCTACACTACCAGGAAGCTAGACTACTCAAACAGCATCAATATAAGAGAGGGATGAAGGGGAATAAAATGGTAGAAGGCCATTTTGAGTGATGGAAGATAAGGAGGAGGGAAGAAGGAGTGATCTCGATTATTTCTGTAAAATATGGCTTGGACAAAGAAGCTATTGGACGTCTAAGGAGAATTAAAAAGATTGAGTAGAGCAGCCATGGAGAGTAGGGTAATGAATTGATAAGGGAGGAGGTATAGTTTGCCTAGTAGTAGTGAGAGCCCAGATGAAATTGTCACATAATTTTGTTATATAATCAAGTCAAAATGGTTTTGTGATTCCCCTCCCTCCCCATCTTTGTTCAGTACTTAGGAGAAAAGGTGGCTGGATTGTTGGAATGATCCAAGTCAGTGTGCAGTTGGCACTATAGTAAGGGGCTAGGGACTGAAAGAGAAGAGTATAGTATACAGTTGGACCAGTTCACCTAGGGAGCTGAATGGGGGGAAGGAAGAGAAGAATGACAAGTGCTGATGAGAAATTTAGGAACGAATTGAAGGGCTGAAAGATTGAAGGCCACTTGTCAAAAAAAAAAAAAAAAAAGATTAGGGTTTGGTAAGGAATGGTAGATAGCCAATAGATGATCAGGTAAGAATATTTTGGAAATCTTGTTGGGGGAGGGTAAGGCAATTTGGGGTCTAGTGACTTTCCCAGAGTCTCAGCTAGCAAGTGCTAAGTGCCTAAGGCCAAGTCCTCCTGACTTACAGGGCCAATATTCAATTCAAGGTACCATCTAGCTTCTGCCCCCTCTCACCACCAACCTCCTTTAATTTTCTCTCTTTTTAAATTTTGGAAATTTTGAACATAGAGGGGGTGCATTTATGGGTGATGGCAAAATCAAGGGTATGACCATCTTTGTATGTGCCTATGATAGATTGGAGGAGTCATGAGAAATGGATAGATTGAAGAATTGCGTGCTTAGGGTTAACCATAGAAACAATTACAAAAGAGAATAACTTTGAAAAGCTCTTATCCAAACAAAAATGATATGGCTATGAAAGGAAGAGGTTAATGGGGATAAAAAGAAAAATCTACTAAATTTCTCAAACTAAGAGTTTGATGTCCAAAACATACAGACCACTAAAAAGTATGATTTTAAAAGCCATTTTCTAATAGATCAAAGGACATGAACAAAAGAATTGCATACTATAAGAATGAAAAGAATAGGAGCAGCTAATTGGTGTAGTGGATAGAGCAACTGGCCTGAAGTCAGAAGCACCTGAATTCAAATCTTAATAAGTCTAAAGCTAACCAGGTATCCACGCTAAATCCATCATGAATATGTTAAGTGCCTGAAAGCAAAGTGCTACCAAGTTGACCCCTGAAGAGGAATGTATCAGCCAAGGTTAGAAATAGAACAAGTCAAAGCTTCTGTGTTGATCAGGAATTAAATTTGGCCTATGAATAGCTACTGAATATCTAGCCTGATCGAGATGGAGCCATCCAATCTCTTAGATAGATGGGAAGATAAAACAAAAACATCTTTAATATTAAGGTCACTTATTCATTATGAATTTATTGTGGAATATATTAAAATTTATTGCTTGTTCTCTGAATTGCTACAATTTAGTCCTTTCATACTCTTCATTTTTCTTGGAAAGTTTTCTTTGGTCTGGTTTTCATATTCTTTGTCTTGTGAATGTACCTCAGAGCATTGTTCAAGTTCTCTTATTATATTCTATCGTTGAGCTCATAATCTCCCATGGGTTTAATTATTATCTTTATGCATATGATTTAAATCTCTCTACATAGCACTTTACATACATTATTTAATTGGAGCATCATAGCAACCCAATTAGGTAAATTGTACAGACATTTTTATCTCTATTTTATAGGTGAAGAAACTGAGATTCAGAATTTGTGTCTTACCCATAGTCAATATAGCTCCTGTCAGAAATGTGATGATAAACTCATTCTTTATGCTTCGTAGCCTCACAACCAACATTCTATTCACCATAAAATGCATTTTTAAAAACATTGTTATAATAGCATATTTGAGAGTTTGAAACTTGATTCAGCTATTTGCTACAATTTGTGACCTTGGGGAAAAATCACAGCCTTTTTCTGGACCTCAGTTTCTTCATCTTTAAAATGAAGGTATGGGACTGGATGATTTTTAATGGTCCCTTCCAACTCATTTCCTTAAAATCATTTGACAAACATTTACTAATAAACAATTACTAAGTGTTTATTATGGTGACCCGGAACATTCTTCAGGAATCAAACGTTTTCATTTCTCCATCATTTCCTATATAGCTAACTGTATTCCCCTCCCCCCCCCACCAATTTCACACTTTTACTTACAAGCATAACATATATTTACACTTAAACACTTGGACAATATACTTCCACTAAAGTCCTCTTCTGATGCCTCCTTACGGTGTGGACATGACCATACACAAGCTTGGCCAAATTTTATCATATTAAAAAGATCTCAGCCCAGTGATGGCCTATGTTTGTGGACTGAGAACCAGTGTAGCCAAATTTTCAGAGAGGCTCTTTGATGCTGGTTATTTGGCTACCAGATAGTTAATCTTTTTGACCAAAGCAATACACAAAGACAATCTATTAGGTAGTAAGGAAGTACAGTGAATGTTGGACTTGGAATCAAGAAGGTCTAAGTTAAAATGTGGTTTCAGACACTTAGCTGTGTAACCCAGGCGAAATCATTTAAATCTATGTGCTTCAGTTTCCTGCACTGTAAAATGGGAATAATAGCACCTGCCTCCTAGAGTTGTTAGTCATTTTGAGTATGCTCCTAGCATAGTGCCTGAAACAAAATAGACATAATTAAAATTTATTTCCTATAAAAGTATTGGGGGGAGGTGCAATTTTTGTCAATGGGAAAGTTATCTACACCAATGAAACATGGATCCTTGAAATACTGAATAAAGTGTCTGATCTTAATTTATGGTGTAGCAGATAAGTCTTGTTGTCAGTATCTGATTCTTGCTCACCCACTTTGTGATTCTGGGTAAATCTGTCTGCCTCAACTTCTTTTTCCAATAAAATAAAAGGGTTGGACTTGATTTCCCTTCCAGTTCTAAATTCATGACTTGCATTTCGGCACCTGATAGGTTTTGGTTTGTAAGTAATATTTTTCGTTTGCTACATAGAACATAAGCTGTAAACATTTTTTGTATGTATGTGTTGAAATAGGCTAAATCCTACTTTTGATGAGCTCTTTGGCCAGTTTATTAACACTAGCAAGTTATTTAGCCTCTCAATTCATTCATCTTTACAGTGGGAATAATACCTATCTCCCAGGGATGTTGTGATAAAGTGCTTTGCAAAATTTAAAGTGCTATATAAATGCTAGGTGCTATTATTATTATTATTATTATTATTATTATTGCTCTAAATTATTTTCTTAGGTTCTAACTGGAGAAGCATTCAGCGCTATAGAATTAGTGATACAAAGGTCAATGTCAACGAAAAGATAATTGGGGGGGGCATAGAATATGAACAGTGAAAATTTGATTGCAGAAACAAGACTGGTACAAGAAAGACTTTTAAAGTCTTTTTTTTTTTTTTTTGACTTTTAAAGTCTTAACACAATCACTTTCTCCTATCCAAGGCTGGTACTTTTGCCTCAGTCAGAAAGGTGATGCATTCTAATGCTAGTATGGGTTTTTGCCAATCTTATTTTTGTTATTCAAATTTTATTTGAATTTTCCTGAATATCCCAACAAAAGCATCTTGAAGTCCAAACATTGTATTCAATCTCAGACCCCATAGTATTAGTAATAATTAGATTATCATCTTTCTATTATGGCCAGCGCATCAGAATTTAGAAGATACTTATCCATATTCTGCTACTGACAACATTATTATTATTTGAAAATGATTAATGGTGCTAATTCTGGCATTTATTCTATGTATGGTTATTGTTGAAAAATCAGATATGGCATTGGCCATTTCTACTGTATTATAGCCATCTACATTCAGTTATGAAACCCATATGGGGTTTAAGAAGCTGAGTTCTAGAATATTTCTAGCCCTCTAGGAAGTTCAGATTGACACTTCTTCTCCTCTCCCTCCCCTCCCCCCCACCTCACCTTGCTGGGGTTAAGTCACTTGCCCAGGGTCACACAGCTAGGAAGTGTTAAGTGTTTGAGACCAAATTTGAACTCGGGTCCTCCTGAATTCAAGGCTGCCCCTTCAGATTGACACTTAAGAACATCATGAAATCTTTAAATTATCCAGAATTTTTTTTGAACACTATTTCTGCATGTGTACAAGAACATGTATTAGAAAATAATCTACAGAATGCATTCTCCCTGACTTCAGGGATAGTGTATTTCTGTTTCCTAACAGGGCACACAGTAGATGCTTAATAAGTTCTTGTTAACTGATTGATTACTAATCTTTTCGACTTGAATATACAAAAGATGATCATGGTGATCTTGTATGTAGCTAGGTGCTACCAACTGATAATAAGTTTAGAAAAGACTGGTATGACAGCCTGCAATGGAGAGACCATCATTTATTTGAAATGTTTCCCACCCAATTACATGTAACAACAATTTTTAACATTCTTTTTATTGTTTTTGTTGTTTTGGTTTTAGGGTTTTTGATACAGTTGGGATAAAGTGATTTGCTCAGGATCACACAGCTAGTAAATGTTAAGTGTTTAAGGACATATTTGAACTCGGGTCCTCCTGACTGGGGTTGGTGCTCTATCAGCATTCTTTTTTTTATTTTTTTATTTTTTATTAAAGGTTTTTATTTTTCAAAACATATTCGGACAACTCTTCCACATTAGCCCTTGCAAATGTGTTCCAATTTCCCCTCCACTTCTCCCATGCCTTCCCTTAGATGGCAAGTAGTCCAGTACATGTTAAACATGGTAGAAATATATGTTAAGTCCAATACATGCATACATATTTATACAATTATTGTGCTGCATGAGAAAAATCCAATCAAACCAATTTTTTTTTTTTTTTTTTTTTTTTAAAGGAGAAGCAAAATAAAGTGCAAGCAACAAAAAGAGTGAAGATACTGTGTTGTGAACAACACTCAGTTCCCACAGTCTTCTCTCTGGGTGTAGATGGCACTCTTAATGACTGAACAATTGGAACTGTTTTGAATCATCTCATTTTTGAAGAGAGCCATATCCCTCAGAATTAATCATAACATAATCTTCTTGTTGCCGTGTAAAATGATCTGGTTCTGCTCATTTCATTTACCATTAGTTCATGTAAATCTCTCCAGGCCTCTGAAATCATCCTGCTATCAGAATTCTTTTAAAAACATTTTTGAGTTCAAATTTTCTCCCTCTGTCTCATCTCCCTCCTCCCTGAGACAGTAAACAATCTGGTATAGGTTATATATGGGCAATCACAGAAAATGTATTTCCATTTTAATCATGTGGTGAAGGAAGAAACAGATCAAAATAAACTGAAAAATAGTATGATCTGCACTAAGATTCCATCAGTTTTCTTTTATTTCTTTTTCTTTTTTCTTTTCTTTTTTTTTTTTTTTTTTTTTTTTTGTTTGTTTTTTGTTTGTTTCTTTTCCATCATGAGTCCTTTGGAATAGTCCTGGATCAATGAATTGCTGAGAAGGCTAAGACATTACATTCACAGTTGATTATTATATTTAGTACAGAAATATTTTGTACAATTGAGGATTTTCATTGTAAAAGCCATTTAATTCTACTACTCAAGGATATATATAGATATAGATATATATAGTCTTTTAGCAATCTTTTTTTTTTATTATAGCTTTTTATTTACAGGATATATGCATGGGTGATTTTTCAACATCAACAGTTGCAAAACCTTTTGTTCCAATTTTTCCCCTTCTCCCCACCCCCTCCCCCAGATGGCAGGTAGACCAATACATATTAAATATGTTAAAGTATATGTTAAATACAATATATGTATACATGTCCATACATTTTGCTGCACAAGAAGGATTGGACTTTGAAATAGTGTACAATTAACTGGTGAAGGAAATTAAAAATGCAGGCTGACAAAAATAAGAGTGATTGGGAATTTTATGTAGTGCTTCATAGTCATCTTCCAGAGTACTTTCACTGGGTGTAGCTGGTTCAATTCATTATTGTTCTATTGGAACTGACTTGGTTCATCTCATTGTTGAAGAGGGCCACATCCATCAGAATTAATCATCATATAGTATTGTTGTTGAAGTATATAATGATCTCCTAGTCCTGCTCATTTCACTCAACATCAGTTTATGCAAGTCTCTCCAGGCCTTTCTGAAATCATTCTGCTGGTCATTTCTTACAGAACAATAATATTCCATAACATTCATATCCCACAATTTATTCAGCCATTCTCCAATTGAGGGGTATCCATTCAGTTTCTAGTTTCTGGCCATTACAAAGAGAGCTGCCACAAACATTCTTGCACGTCCAAGTCCCTTTCCCTTCATTAAGATCTCTTTGGGATATAAACCCAGTAGTAACACTGCTGGATCAAAGGGTATGCACAGTTTGATAACTTTTTGAGCATAGTTCCAAATCGCTCTCCAGAATGGCTGGATGTGTTCATAATTCTACCAACAATGTATCAGTGTCCCAGTTTTCCCACATATCCTCCAACATTCAAAGATATATTTTTTAGCAGTTCTTATCATAACCCAGTTGCCTCAAAAAACAGTCAAACAACTGTGTGCTATTACACTAAGGAAGTAAAAAACATGTATTAAGACTTCTAAAAATACTTTTCATGAAATTGGTGGGTAGAGTATGAAATGAACATCACACAAAGCTACATAGAGATTGAAAATTCTGTGGAATGATAATAATATCTGCTAACTGTGGCCTAGTAACAGACATTGTCAGTATTAGATAAGCCATTTTAACACATAACATATAAGTTCCAAAAACAGTTATTATTTACAAAAAAACCAGATTTCACAAAAGAATAACAAGCTGAAGATCATTTAAGTGTTGAGGTAATGTAATGGGTTATGCAGGTAAAAATAAGAGGAATAATTAGAACAAAATAGGATTTCAGTGAAAAATAAGGAAAAACTGTAAATACTGAAACATAAATAACTTGTTGAATCTTTGAAAACAGGCAACGTGCATTTAAATTTAGGCCCACTTTGAGACAGTGAGAAAGATAGCCTGTAATTTTTATCAGATGCTAAAATATTCTTGTCTGGGGGGAAAAATCCAAGTTATTTTCTATAAACTATGGAACTTCAGAGACCATCTAGTCCAACTCATGCCTCAATACTTACCTGCAAAATCAATAAATTTTAAGTGGTCATTCAGTCTTTGTTAAAAGACTGTATCCTAGGGCAGAATATGCTTTTGGATAATTTTAATTATAAGAAGATATTCCTTATATTAGACCTAAATTTGCCTCTTAGTAACTTCCATCTGTTGGTTTTCCTTCTGTCATTCAAGGCCAACAGAACAAGTGTTTTGCTTCTTCCATGTGACAACTGTCTTTTCTAGCTCCAGATTTCCAAGTTTCTGAACCCATTAATATCTCTTCAGGATCTGAATGATCCACATATGGTATGGCTGCCAGGTCCTTCATGATCATAATAACCTCTCCATATTCTACAGTTTATCAAGATGCTAACTAAAATGTGTCATTTAAAATGGTATTCTAAATGTGATCTAATCAGGGCAGAGAATCAGTGTTATCACCTCCCCACCCCTGGAGTCCAAAGACCCAAAGGCTGCCTTGTCACATTGTTGATACATTTTTAGCTTGTAGTCCAACTCATTTTGATTTTACTGATAAACTATTAAATAGCTGTCTCTCTCTCCTCTATTGTACTTGTAAAATTGGGGTTTTTTGTTTTTAACAGAAATGTTGAGTGCTTTTTTTTTTTTTTTTTTAATTAAGTTTCTTTTTTCTAGTTTTAGCACAGTGTTTTAACCTGTCTTATTCCTTTTGGATCCTGACTCTGTTAGCTATCTCTTCCAGATTTGTATCCTCTGTAAATTTTGATAGGAATACCATACATGTCTTTGTGTCTTTGAGAAATGTTAAACAGGATTAGCCCAATCACGGCATTCTGGGACATACCCACTAGAAACATCCATGGTTGATATCAATCCATGCTTTTTTTTTTTTTTTTTTTTTTGTCTTTTCCTTTTAACCACTTCTGAATCTACCTGTTCAAACTGTCATCTAGATAAAATGTTTCTAAAAACATAATATAGTTAACCTTTTGTATTGAATGTGTGTGTGGTTACAAAGTAAATAGACTAATTGTACCAAAACCATGATATTTTAAATGCCTATTTATAGGCATTTTAAGCTAACCTTGCCCAATAGTTACACTGTAATGTTGAAAAGCTGGTTCTGAGAACACTTATAAATATTATAAATATTAAGTACATTAAAATTTAAGTGATTCAGACTAAATTGGATAGAAGTCATAAGTAGACAGATTATTTGCATAGTTAGTTTCCATATGAACAGATTCTTTAGACAAATTTTTAAAGCTTTTCAGATTATTTAAATATTTCCCTATAATCCTTTTTTATACTTAGCATATCCTTTCTCCTCAAAAATGTAAATCTTTGCCCAACCCTTGTCTGCCTTATGAATTTTAAATTAATCAAGTGTAAATGAGGTGACATAATATATCTCTTTGTTTAAATGGAGCTAGTTTTGATGAAAGGAAAAAACATCCTTATTTGCTTATTGTTAGGGCTTTATATTATTTTAGTTATATTGAAATTTGTGTTCAAAATCTCACTATTTAAATATGAAATTATAATTTGAGAATTAATATATTTGAATAACCAATAATTAATCGATCATTTAATTTCTAGCCTGTTCATTTTTCTTTTCTGAGAAATAATGGGTTTCTAAAACCTATTATTTCTCAGAAAAGAAAAATGCAACAGAAAATGGAATAATAAAATATATTATTATAATACTGGGTATATATTGTTGGTGGAGTATTTCTACTGGTTTCAGTAAGAGTAGGAAACAGAACAGGTTGGTGCCTTAGGGTGAGTCTCTTGAAGCATCCCTAATGAAAAACTACTTGTTTTACCATCTGTAGCAGGAAGGGAAGGGAAATTTCCACTATCTTATCATTGATGTCCTTTTTCATGATGTTAGTTTTAGGGAGGAAGAAGGAAAATAATTGAAAAAACAATGAGAAAAAACTGATGAATAGGATCTTTGTTATTCTAAACCTTGTGTACCACCTTTGTAATGTTGAGCCCTTAGTTTTGGGGAAGAAATTTTCTTAAAATTGAAGATATCATTGTTTCTTGATCATCTCTATTAAGATAAAGAGACCAAGATGAAAGATAATTGAAGACTCATTTTTATTTGGAGTTAGAATATCTTGAGCATTGACATTTGAATAAAGAGTATACTCCATTTGGTGGGATAGAGCCATACTGAATACATGAAAAAGAAAATAATAGGCATTTGGCCAGGCTTTCCATTCTGTGAGCCCTTTCTGAGCCCCTCCCTGTAACTAACATCATGTAGTGAATTGATATAGACAATTATAGGCTAGGTTAAAGCATTTCAGGAAGATGAATTTTTCTGTCCCTTAAACATTATCTAAAGGAGGTGGTGGTCAAGTGTTAGGGATACAAATAGCTTTTTGGAAAATGCTTATAATAATAAATAAATAATAAAATAAAATAGAGTGATGTTAGCATGTCAGCAAAATTATTAATCAGTGGAAGATAATATTGTCAAATTGGAAAGTAAAATTTTCTTTAATTGGAAGATGATTTATAATGTCTTATACCCTCTATCAAGTCATTGTCTTCTAAAATCAGCCAGGATGTTTTCTACCTTCTCTAATGATACTGTTTGAGAACTTTATTAAGATATTTTATATTTGATTTTTTTTTTATTGTCACTAGAATTACATAAACTACTTTTCATAAATCTGGCATTTACCTGTATATTAAAGATTACAAAGTCTAATACAGTGTCATGTACTGTGATAGATTGTCAGTAAATGTTTTGATTTATGACTATAGTGATAAAAACCTTCCTAGTAATTTATAATAGTGTGCATAATTTCCTCAATATCCTGTTCTTATCAGGATTGTAAAGTTAAATAGTATTTAATTTTTTAAATATGTGGAAGATATAAATGTACAGTTACTAAAAATATGTTGTTCACCAGATTCTCATCTACTTATGCTTAATACTTCTATTTTGGTCTCTTTTTCCAGTGCCAAGACTTTCTAAATCTCATATAACTGCTGACTGCTCCATTCTAAATACAAGCTTGTTTTCTTTACCTTTTTCCCTTAATGTGTTTTTGATAAAACAGTTTTAACACCAGCTGTTTATAAAAGCTATAGGAAGCTGGAGGAGGTGAAGTTTATATATATTTATATATAGGTCATTATCTCTTTGTTACAAGTTCTTTTAGACCACCTCATTCACATAACTGTTATTCTGACTGGATTGACCAAATATCCTTTGACTCACTTGGACTGTGACACTCTTCATTTGCATATCTCTGCCTTTTTTGGCTCATATGTTGGATTATTAATGTGATTGGTGGCAACCTCAAGACAAGAATAAAGTACTCTGTGGTCAGGGCTCATCTTTCAGAATATATTGGGAACTGGGATATCCTGGTACCATATACATTATTGATTTCCAAATAATTATAATGAAGTCTTTTTACTATATAAAATATATATTATATACTATAAACTAATCCTATACTTAACACCATTTTACCTTTCTTTGAACACTTGAATTTTTGCAGGTATTTTTCCTCTCTCATCTCTTCTCTCTACTCTGACTTCAGCATAGGGAGCTCCATTGAATCAATGTAGATAGATAATTACTTGGCAATTTTTAGTTCAAAAGATGCTGGGACATTTAATCCTCTTGCCCCCTCCTCCCCCTTCCATTCATTTAATGCTGGGGCTATACAAAACAGCCTTCTGTCAACAACTTTACACAAAAATCCAACAACTTTTTGAAAAGAAAAAGGCAGCATGGTGTAGCATAGAGTGCTACATTTGGAATCCGAAGATCTTAGTTCAAATTCTCCTCCAGACACTAGCTGTGTGATCATTTAGCTAAGTACCTTCAATTTCCCTATTTGTGAAATGTAGATAAAAGTGACTGTGGTACTTATTTCACAGGGTGAATGTAAGTTTCCAGTAAGAAAATACATAGATTTATAAATTTTCAAGTTTTAGAGACATAGGTTATTTTTTAATACAAAAAAACCATAAGTCAAAATTTCATTTATGGAGTTGGAGTTACCATCATTGACTTTTATTTTAGCGATCATCTTCTTGGCTTGCTGCTGTCCTTCCCTCTCCCGTTTTTTCTTCTGAATAAAAGAAACACATTTTAACTGTGAAACATTTTTAAAAAGCTACTTGTGTTTCATTCAATCTCACATTTAGAATTAGAAGAAAACTTAGAGACCTTTGAAAGTTAACAGCCCTCATTACAAATGAGGAAATTGAGGTTCAAAGAGATTAGGTGATTTGTTCATGAAGACCCTGAGACAAAATTTGAACCCAAGTTTTTCTTAACACTAAATCCCATGCAATATACCACACATTCATATAATTTTTATATTTAAAATTTTACAAAATTTTGGTATGGAATTTGATCACATTTAAATAGTTTTTAAAATGTCATTCTGTACAAAATTTCCTTTATATTTGGATAGAATATGCAATTGATGTATTTTATTACCAGTTCAGCATACAGTCCATCCATTTTTCATTCTTATTTTTGCCAATCTACAAATCTTTCATATAATATCTAGTGTGGTAGTATGTAACATTTGAAAGACAAGTATCAAGAAATGTAAAACATTTTTATAAGTTATAACTATATTTTGAAATAATTTTTCTTATATTTTCTTATGAATTTTTAAAAATACATTGATACAAATTGGTCCTTTAAGGTATTTTAAAATTCCAGTCTTTTTGAAGTTGATGTCTAGTGAGTACCAATGCTATTTTTTAAGCTGTTATTGCTTTATTATATGTTGTCTACTTAGGCTAATTTACTTTGTGATATTTCTTCCCATCTCTAGCTCATTCCTTCCCTCTCTCCCTCCCCTTGCCCTTTTGCTGTTATTCTTATATTTTATACTATGTCCTGTCCACAGGTTATCATTGTTAATATTATACAGTTTACTTAATACCAGCATGAGTTTGTCCATTCACATTTTGGGTCACCTTCAGTTTTGATTCTCTTGCGATAGTGATGGTCCATGGTTCATTACTACATAATATCATTAAAAGAGTATTAATTTTGAAAAAGTGGACTTTTGTATCAAGCAACAAGTTGAGATCATTGAATGTATATCAGTTTTCCAAGTGGAACACAGTTCTTTCAACTCATTTTATTTATGGGACCAGATCATTGTCCACCTGGAGTTCAGAAACAAGGTATGGTACATGTATCAGATAACCCAATTGAATTGCATATCATATTTTTGCATTCTTAATCCATTATTTTTCTTTTATGAGTTGCTAACGTAGTCTTTTTTGAGCGACTCTTTCATATATATATATATATATATATATATATAAAAAGAATACTGCTTTGGGTGTCTCCTTAGTATCTTCTTATGTATGAAGATAATTATCTTTCAAATGAACTGGTGGTTTTTAGTTAACCTTGTCACTGTTGTTAAGCAAGAGTGCTTTTTTTAAAGCTTTTTTAAAACATGCGTGGATAATTTCTCAACATTGATCTTTGCATAGCCTTGTGTTCCAAAATCTCCCATCCTGCTCCTTACCTCTTCCCCTATATGGCAAGCAATTCAATATATGTTTTACATGTTAAAATATATGTCAAATCCAATACATGTAAAAATATTTATATAATTATTCTGATGCACAAGAATCATCAGATCAAAAAGGAAATAAAATGACTAAGAAAGCAAAATGCAAACAAGCAACAACAAAAGAGTTAAAATTCTATGTTATATGATCCATACTCAGTTCCCACTACCTCTCTAGGTATAGATTGCTTTCTTTATCACAAAATCATTGTAACTGGCCTCAGTCATCTCATTGTTGGAAAGAGTCACGTCCATCCGAATTGATCATCATATAATTTTGCTGTTGCTGTGTACAAATGATCTTCTGGTTCTGCTCATTTCACTTAGTGTCAGCTCATATAAGTCTCTCCAGGCCTCTCTAAAACCATCAAAGGACATATTTCAAAAAGAAGTTTAAATTCATTATTTAGAGCATTATGGGGGCAGCTAGGTTGCACAATGGATAGAGCACCAGCCTTGAATTCAGGGGGACCTGAGTTCAAATCTGGTTTCAGACACTTAACACTTCCTAGCTGTGTGGCCCTGGGCAAGTCACTTAACCCCCAGCAGGGGGAGGCGGGGAGAACATTGTGAAGTGTTGCTTATGTAATTCCTTAAATAAAGTATGATTACATAAGGAATTTTGCATGATTAATAATTAGTAATGGGTATTGGATCAGTAACTGCTTATCAAAATTGAAGAGTTAGAATCTTATACTATAATAAAGATTTTGAAGGTCAGAAATGCCAGAGAGAAAATGTAAAATAATATCTACTTGATATGATTAAGATCTAAGTCTCTCTCCTTTCTTCTGCTAAAGTATGTTCTGAACTAACTACAAGAAGAGGATGCCTCTGCCTATACTTTATGACTTCAGGGATGAAAAAATTAATAGTATAAATACCATTACAAGTTTGAGTGAACAATTGTGTTGGAAAACCCACTTTTTTAGTTTTTAAATCTTTTAACCAGTTTAGAGGAGATCATTGTTGCCTCCATTTTTTCATTTCTTTAACAAGTCTCAAAGATAAGGATATTAATAATACTAGTACAGTTACAACATAAGAACTTGAATTAAGGATTGAGTTGAAAAGGCTACTCTTTCAAGGCTTTAAAAAAATCTAAATAACATTTTATGGACATCTTTTATAGTTGTATTACCTGAATTTCTCCCACTTATTCTTTCCTTCCCCTTCTCTTCCAGAGAGTCATCTTAGGTAACAGAATATTTTTTTTAAAGAGGAAAAGGAAAGAAAAATCAGTACACCTAAAGTGTAAAAATACATGGATTGTTCTACACTTAAGAAGCTTTCACTTACTTGCTAGAGAATGGGGGAGGTATCTTTTCATCTCCTTTTTGGAGCCATGCTTATTCTTTATCTTCATCAGTGTTTGCTTTCACTTATTTTATGGTGATGGTTCTTTCCATTTACATTATTTAAATCCTTATACATCATTTTCTTGGTTCAGTTTATTTTCAACCATTTTGTGAAAGTATTCATCATTTTTTACAGCACAGTAATATTCCATAAAAATGGAACCCATGACATGAACATCTTTGCAAAATAGCTTGTTTTCCCATTATTTCATGCAGATTTCAGAAAGTCTTAAATGGCTTCATTTTTTCATGCCCTTAGCAGATAATAGACATACTTGTAATAAATCTTGAAGCTATCTGTATTATAGGAGATCTTTTATCCAGTTGATCTGTCTTATCTTTTATTTGTCAATTTCCTAGTTCTACTGAAGTCATGATTATAGGCATTATTTGGGCATTCCAGCAAAATAGTTTTAGAACCATAGACTTGAAGCTTTCAGAAGGAACACTAATTTTTCTATGGGGAAGAAACTGAGACTCATGGAGTGGTAAGTGACTTGTTCACAATCACACATTTATTAAGTATTAGAGGTGGAATTTGTCCTTAGGCTTTCTGATTCCCCCCCCAAAATTACTAAGCCACTCTGCCTCTTCTATTCCATTTCAGGCTTCTGTTTACAAGATGAGAGTGAATACTGAGTTTTTTATTCAGTTTTTTAGCAGGTGCCATTTGAAATTCTGATCAAACCTTTAAAACACTGGCTGCAATTATGCTCCTGTTATGGTACATTAATTATTTGCCTTTGTAGAAAAAAATACTCAGAATTATCTTACTTGATAAGGTACTTTTCTTCTGGCATCTGGCTAAACTGTATGGCTCCCAACTCTTATCAGGGAGGAGAGCACCTTACTATTAGATTATTTTCCTTAGTTACAGGTTGCAGCCCAGTAAAACTTAAAACTGATCTTCTGTTTTTATGTAACATTGGATTCTTTTAAAAAATTATTATTATAGCTTTTTATTTACAAAATATATGCATGGGTAATTTTTCAACATTGACCTTTGCAAAATTTTCTATTCCAACTTTTCCTCTCTTTCTCCCCATCCCCTCCCCTAGATGGCAGGTAGTCCAATACATGTTAAATATGTTAACATATATGTTAAATCCAATATATATACATATTTATATTGTTATCTTGCTACACAAGAAAAGTCGGATCTAGAAAGAAAGAAAGAAAGAAACTTGAGAAGGAAAACAAAAATGCAAGCACACAATAACAGAAAGTGGAAATGCTCTGTTGTGGTCCATACTCATTTCTCATAGTTTTCTCTCTGGATGTAGCTGATTCTCTTCATTACTAAGCAAGTGGAACTGGTTTGAATTATCTCATTGTTGAAGAGAGCCACATCCATCAGAGTTGATCATTGTATAATCTTCTTGTTACCTTGTATGAGCTCCTGATTCTGCTTATTTCACTTAGCATCAGTTCTAGTAAGTCTCTCCAAACCTCTCTGAAATCATCCTGCTGGTCATTTGTCACAGAACAATAGTATTCTATAGCATTTATATACCACAATTTATTCAGCCATTCTCCAAGTGATGGGCATCCACTCAGTTTACATTGGATTATTTTCAATGTAAGCTCATTTACTTAGGACTCTTAAGGAATAAAAATGACTAATTTGTGTTATAAATATTTTAAAGTGGATGTTTGTAAAAACTTAAGTCTATAAGGATTTTATATTTGTGTAGTGTTAAAAAGGCAATACATTGAGCTTTCTTAGCTCGAAGAAACTACTATATGAACTATATGTATAGATGTTTACTAGTTAATATGAGTAGAATTTCACTTTCAACTTAAAATATTTTTGTCTTGATTTTGAGTTCTCTAATCCAATTCATTTATTATCTACTATGAACTCAGTACTGTGCTAGTCAATGGGTAACAGACAAAATAAAAACCATTCTTGCTCTCATGAAGGTTACATTCTCCTTGAGGGGAATACAAGATAAACAAAGCATAGTTTACATGCCATTTATTATTTTTCCCAGTAAGTTTATTTCTTTTTAATGCATGTATATATTTATACATATATATATATATATATATATATATATATATATATTTTTTTTTTTTTTTTTTTTAAAGTTTGACTGGTAAAGTTTATTGTTGGTACTGTAGAAGTCAGCTTTTGCTAGGAAGACTGACTTCCGAGTGACAAAGTCCTGGAAGAGAAATAAAAGGTTTATCACTGAGAAGAGAAAGTCTCTTCACAGCAGGTAGGGGTCCTGGCAGGCAACTGTGCTAAGGAGAGAGGTTCCTTGACAAGGCATAGTACTGTTTTGGGCCTCTGCAAAGAAATGAGTTTAAAATTGCCCTTTAATAGGAAATCTTAGACTGAAGTTTCAATTGAATGAAATTCCTTCAATGTTGTCACTGCCCCAGGCCTAGATACTTGGAGTTTCTTTTTTTTTTTTTTTTTTTTTTTTTTTTTTGCTTTAAAAAAGTAATCAGATTTCTATTTTATTTTTCCTATGAATACTTAACTGTTACCTATATTTTTTTAAAATTAATTTTATAATTGTAAATTTTTTGACAGTATATATGCATGAGTAATTTTTTTAATAACATTATCCCTTGTATTCATTTTTCCAGATTTTCCCCTCCCTCTTTCTAGTCCCTCCCCTAGATGACAGGCAATCCCATACATTTTACATATGTTACAGTATATATATATATATATATATACACACACACACACACACTTAATCATTGGGAGAGAAAAATCAGAGCAAAAGGGGAAAACCATGGGAGAGATTTTTTAAAAAAGTAAAACATAGCTTGGGTTGATTTACATTGTTTCCCATTCCATTTATAACTTTGAAATATGTCATTGAAGCTTCTAGCTATAAAGATGATTTTTTAGCTGGATTTTCAAGGACAATTGAAAAGGAAAACTATTTACCTTTAACTGTGAAATAGCTGTAAAAACCACCATAAAGTAGTACAGTTTCTTCTAAAAGCCACTTGCTACTTTAAGTAGTAATATTTCATTATTTTGTAGCTGTCTCTGCATGTGAGTGGTTTTCTTTGCCTTAGAAATATTACTTTGGTAGCTGCATGAATGAAGGATAGATTGAATAGGGTATAATAAGGTAAGGATATAATTTATTTAATTAGGGATAAAACACCATCACAAAAATGCTTAGTGTATGATCATTTTTGGGGTTGTTTTTATTTCTTTAAATTTGAAATTTTCCAAATAAACACTTTATTATATGATATATAGATATATATATATACACGTATATATTTTTTAATATTAGGTGCTGCTGGTGAGCAGTAGTCGTCATCCAGATAAATGGATTGTTCCTGGAGGAGGTATGGAGCCTGAAGAGGAGCCGGGCGTGGCTGCTGTTCGGGAAGTGTGTGAAGAGGTATATATAAAAGAAAAAAGTGTTCAGTTGAAACATTTACATTTGTCAATAGCTAATGTTTTTAAAGTAGGTTGTTACTTCCTTTCCTTCTAATTTCTCATAGCAATCTGAATAAATGCCCTCCCACTATGTTCTGTATGTATAGGCTTTTAAAATATTTCCATGTATGCAATGCTTTTGATATATTAGAAAATTAGCTTTTGATCATTATAAAATGTGCTTCTCTTGTCTCTTTCCCCCCCTCCCCCCTGAGGCTGGGGTTAAGTGACTTGCCCAGGGTCACACAGCTAGGAAGTGTTAAGTGTCTGAGAGCAGATTTGAACTCCTGAATTCAGGGCTTGTGCTCCATTCACTTCGCCACCTAGCTGCCCCTTCCCTTGTGTCTTAAAGGGCTTTGAGCATAGCCATAACTTAGCATCAGCTTCTCATATGGTTCAAATAAGTCATGGTTAGGTCTTGTACTACTTCCTCAAAATGTGAGCCTTGGGGGAAATCAGTCATTCTGCTTTTGTATCTTTTCTGTAATCTTGTTACTTCTCAGCAAACTATCTCAAAAGACAGGTTATAAACCTTAAAATGATATATAAATGCCTGTTAGTATTACTTACCTCTAACATTTCTAGATCTGCTACTAACTTTTACAATGATGAGAAAAACAATGGTCTCTCCAGGAATCTAGAAAAGGTGAACAATATTTAGACTTTGAGCTTTCCAGTTATTTGAGAGGAAAGTGAATGACTGAATAAATGAAAAAGTATTTACTAGGTATACAGAACTATACTAAATAAATGCTCAGGATTCTGATAGAAAAATAAGATAGAGCAGAGGTTCTTAACTTTTTTTTGGTATCATAGAGCCCTTTGGCATAGTGAACAGCCAACAGTTCACTTCCAGAATGGTATTTTTAAATACATAAATAAAAAAGGATTACAAAGTAATCCAATTGATTTGAAGTAGTTATCAGAATATTCAGAACAACACCAACAGATTAATAGTTTTTGAGACTCCTTATAATTGGAGATACAGTGCATATGGGAAATTCCAATTGCAAGTTTGTGAACCTACAACTCCACAAATTACATATTTAATCCTTGATGAGCACTAATCTCATAAGTTCCACAATTCATAGTGTATTTCTGCTTAAGTTCAATGTATCCTAATGCTCAATGTATCCTAACCCACATTTTTCATTTTTTCTCTCTAATATCCCTGCCTCTGACTCCCCTAGCTGATATGTTTTTCTGACTGTATGACAGAATTGTTTTTACTAGAATTGAACAGCAAACGTAGGAGCACTTTCTAGTAGATGTGTTCAATTCTATTGCCACCATTGAAAACCCTTCTTGTTTACACTAAGCTCCACACCCTTGTACAATACCATTTCTCATTTGTAGTAAACTTTTAATGTTTTGATACTATTAGTCACTTAGAGCCAATATCTACCATGTTAGGAAATTTTGCAAGTATTAATACTAACATTTTTATTTCTCAGCTGCTCCTTAATTCCCTTTTCTGGTTCTTGATACACCATAATTTTGCCTTTTGAACTCCTTGAAGCTATTTTATAGATTCTATATCTAAAAGATTGAATCATTTTAACCCTGTATTTTCTATTGCAAGCTTATTCTTAGCATCTGTCCCCACAAAATGCATCTTGTTTTCTATCTCATTTCCATTCTGATCTTCTAGTGCCAGTTCATTTTTCCATCTATTATTGACCTCATTCTAATCTGGCCCTTCATACAAGTCAGTTTCCATTATTTCCCTAGAGATATGATTCTTATCTATCCCATAAAGATTGAATTGTGAATATATGTTTGATTGGGGAGAATATACCTCATAATTCCAAAATAGACACCATTTTCCAAGTCTTATAGGCTAGAAATCTAGCAGTCATTCATTCTATTCTTTAACGTTAATGTTATAATCCCATTAATTCTTTATAATGTATTTCAAATTGTCTTGTTCTTTATTTGTAGTGCCACAGTCCTAGCTACAGCCTCCATACTGTATGAAAATAACTCAGCTTCTGCTTTTTCTCTTCCACTCTATCCTATATATCACTGCCAAGTAAAGTTTTTTAGAAAGTTTCTAGTCCAAAGCTATCATTTAAAAAATAGTGTGTTGATGCCTTTTTTTTTTTATTAGTTATTTCTACAAATATATCTTTTAGTTTGTATATTTCCCTCTGCATTAGTTTTTCAACATTTTCCCATGTTTCTCTGAATTTCCCAAGATTGTAATTTCTTTTTACACCATATTCCATTATTTATATACTAGGCATTTTTTCCTAGAGTGGGTATTTCTAAATGGGACTTTAGCCTTTGGTTTTACAGATAAAGATCTCTTAGTTCTAGAAAGATTAAGTGATTGGCCCCAGCTCACATAGGTAGTAAGTTGAAGATTTTATTTTAATAAAATTTATTTTTTCCTCAATTACTTGGAAAATCAACTTTTAACATTTATTTAAATTTTTTTTTAATTTCAAATTCTCTCTTTCCCTCTCTCCTCCCTGAGACAGTTTTTGCAATTATAGGTTATACATATGCAATTATACAAAATATTTTGACATATTAGTCATGTTGGGGGAGGGAAACAGACACTTCTTCCCCTCCCCCCCAAATCATCATGGAAAAAAAAAATTAAGAATGTGAAAAATAGTATGCTTCAGTCTAAATGTGTTAAAGATTCAGAGCTGAGAGACCACTTTCATTTGGTCAGTGCTTCAGTTCTCTATTTACTCTCTAACTCTTCCTTTAAGTATATTAATACTGTACTTCACAAATCATGACCCATCCTTACTTGTAATTTGCTCTAAATAGACTAATAGACTTCTTCCCTTCTGCCTACTTTGTTAGTCCAAATCCCTTATTTCTCTCTATGCTTACTTTTGTCTTAAACTAATCTTGTTCCACGGGTGGTTTTTTTTTTTGTTTTGTTTTGTTTTTTTTTCTTCTTCTTTCCTGAACAGCTTCTGCAGTATTTTAAATTATAATGCTTTGTGGATTGGAAACTGACTTTTTTCAATCTCTTACAGTAATTGGGTACAATACGAATATAAGTAATTGATGGATAAATACTTTATTAATAAATATAAGTTCTAGGAAAATACAAAACATGGAATGTGTTAGTGAAAATGAAACTTGAATCAAATCTTAGTTTATATTCTTTTTATATGACAAACAGCAAGCACAAAATACAAAGAAAAGAGAATTGTATATGAAACTTATTTCTTTTTAAGTGTATATTACATGTATTTTTAAAAATTTTTTAATTTTATAATTATAAATTTTTTTTGACAGTATATATGCATGAGTAATTTTTTTTATAACATTATCCCTTGTATTTATTTTTCCAAATTTTCCCCTTCCTCCCTCTACGCCCTCCCCTAGATGACAGGCAATCCCATACATTTTACATGTGTTACAGTATAACCCTAGATACAATATATGTGTGTAAATCCAATTTTCTTGTTGCACGTTAAGTCTTAGATTCCGAAGGTATAAGTAACCTGGGTAGATAGACAGTAGTGCTAACAATTTACATTCACTTCCCAGTGTTCCTTCTCTGGGTGTAGTTGTTTCTGTCCATCATTGACCAACTGGAAGTGAGTTGGATCTTCTTTATGTTGAAGATATCCACTTCCATCAGAATACATCTTCATACAGCATTGTTGTTGAAGTGTACAGCGATCTTCTGGTTCTGTTCATTTCACTCAGCATCAGTTCATGTAAGTCTCTCCAAGCCTTTCTGTATTCCTCCTGCTGGTCATTTCTTACAGAGCAATAATATTCCATAACCTTCATAATTTACCCAACCATTCTCCAATTGATGGACATCCATTCATCTTCCAGTTTCTAGCCACTACAAAAAGAGCTGCCACAAACATTTTGGCACATACAGGTCCCTTTCCCCTCCTCAATATTTCTTTGGAATATAAGCCCAATAGCAGCAATGCTGGATCAAAGGGTATGCACAGTTTGATAACTTTTTGGGCATAGTTCCAGATTGCTCTCCAGAATGGCCGGATTCTTTCACAACTCCACCAACAATGTATTAGTGTCCTAGTTTTCCCACATCCCCTCCAACATTCATCATTATTTGTTCCTGTCATCTTAGCCAATCTGACAGGTGTGTAGTGATATCTCAGAGTTGTCTTAATTTGCATTTCTCTGATCAATAGTGATTTGGAACACTTTCATATGAGTGGAAATAGTTTTAATTTCATCATCTGAGAATTGTTAATTCAAATCTGAGGCCAAATTTGAACTCAGATCTTCCTGCCTTCAGTGCTGGTGCTCTATCTACTGCACCAAATAGCTGCCCCATAATATAATATTTTTAAATACTAAAAAGATATTTTTTCTAGGGCTTAACATTTCTTGCTGTGAATAACTGTTGCAGAATACCAAATTTGAATTTTTTAGGAGCATTACTTTTTCTTTGGTGTTTTAAATTGCTTTTTTATATTGAAAATTAAAAGAAATATAATTTTCGGGTTGGACCCAAAAATTCTCACTTCTCACTCCTAGTAGGTAAGTCTTTAGCAGTCTAATCAGCCAGACTCACTTCGAAGTAAAGCAGGAGATATTTTTAATGAGACTAATAGACTTTCTCCTTCTTTGTAGTTCATTCAATAAAGTAGATGAGAATAGTCTGATCTATATCATTTGTGCTTTTTTGTTATTGTTAGATTTTGAGATCTTGGGAGTCTGTAGCTATGTAAATGTCCAGGTTAAACTCAGTGCAGTGGCTGCCCTTTTTATAACTGTCTTGGCTAGATAAAGACTTGAAAGTACAATTAACATATAGGTGCCCTTATATGTTAAGAGCAGCCCAATTCAATTAGGGTAACCAACTTATTCTATTATTACCATCCAGTATTTTTTTGTTTTGTTTTGGTTTTTTGTTTAAAGATTTTATTTGTAATACTGTGGACCTAAATATATATTTTTAATTAAAGCTTTTTATTTACAAAGCATATGCATGGATAATTTTTCCAATATTGACCCTAGCAAAACCTTTTGTTCCAATTTCCGCTCCTTCCCCCCTATTCCTTCCTCTAACTAGCAGGTAGTCCAGTACATGTTAAATATGTTGAAATACATGTTAGATGCAATATATGTATAAAAATTTATACAGTTATCTTGTTGCACAAGAAAAATCAGGTTAAGAAGGAAGAAACTGAGAAAGAAAACAAAATGCAAACAAATAACAGAAAGAGTGAGAATGCTGTGTTGTGTTCCACACAGTTCCCATAGTCCTCTCTGGGTGTAGATGGCTATCTTCATCATTGAACAAGTGGCACTGGCTTAAATCCTGTCATTTTTGAAGAGAGCCACGACCATTAGAATTGATTGTTGTATAGTCTTGTTGTTGCCCTGTATAATGATTTCCTGGTTCTGCTCATTTCATTCAGCATCAGTTCATGTAGATCTCTACAAACCTCTTTGTATTCATCCTGCTTGTTGGTTCTTAGAATAATAGTATTCCATAACATTCATATACCATAATTTATTCAACCATTCTCCAATTGATGTTATCATTCAGTATTACTATCAAAGGACAACATTGTCAATACTTCAGCTCTTCTGGAAACAACTATATTGTAGTTGGCATTGTTAAGGTTTCATATTTTCCCAGAATCCTGGGGAAAGTGCAGATGCAAGGCCAGTAATAAAGTGGTTTGAGTAACTGTACCTAGTCTTTTTCTCCCTTTTCCATTAACCATCCCCATTTTTCCAGCTGTCCTCAGGGTAAAAATAATTCATCCTAAGATCCAGGAATCTCCTAGAAACAGAGCTGTTTTAGACCCTTCGTCTTAACAGATCTGTGGTTTGAAACAGAGAAGTGAAGTGACTAGTCTGAGGAAACCTAATGGGTATAGAAGAAGCAACTTACGGGAAACATAAAAAACTTTGTTTAATTTAGGTTTACTCTAATAGATATAAAATGCAGTTCTATGTTGTTTATTGGAGGAGTGGGCAGTATGAATTGTTTTTTAAAAAGAGATTATCTTAATGAGTTGTTTTCAAGGAGAAATTGAATATAAAAAGACTAGCCAGAGTTGTTGCAAAAATCAAGGTATGAGATGGTAAAGATCTAAAATAAAAAGTTTTAGAAATGGAGTGAAAAGTCCAAGAGGTATTGTGGAAGAAGTTACAAAATTTGCCTTATTGATTAGATTGGAAGTTAAAGAAACTAGAAGTTTTAAATAAGCTCAATTCCAAACTTGGGATAAGGTGGATAGTATTGACAGTGATAGTGATAGGGAAACTTAAAAGGTATCTATCTCAAGGGAAGATGATAAAATCCATTTTTCTGCCATAGTAACTTTAAGATTTCCCCTTTGAGGCTGGGTTTAAGTGACTTGCCCAGGGTCACACAGCTAGGAAGTGTTAAGTGTCTGAGACTAGATTTGAACTCAGGTCCTCCTGAATTCCGGGCTGGTGCTCTATCCACTGCACCACTAGCTGACCCCAAGATTGTTTTTTAATCGGTTTTATTTTTAATTCTAAACTCTTTCCCTCCCCCATGCACGAAGAAAGCAAGAAAAACAAAGCCTGTTGCAAACATATATGTAGTGTAAAGCAAAACAAATTCTCAGAATTAGTTACATTCAAAAAAAAAAGTTGTCTATTAGCTCCCTAGATGAAGATGGATAGTATTTTATCAAGTCCTCTGGAACTGTTGTTTCCATGATGTCAGTTCAAGAGTCTCTCAGTATTTCATAGTTGTTTGGCTTTCTGGGAGTATTATTACTGTAAATATTATTCTCCTCACTTCAATCCATACAAGTCTTGCCAGGTGTTTTAACCTTGTCATTTCTCAAAGCATATTAACATTTTATATGCCATAACTTGTTCAGCCATTTTCCAATTGATGAACATCACCTCAATTTTCAGTTCTTTACTACCATAAAAAGAGGTGCTATTATACTTTTTCCTTTTTCCTGTTTTTTTTTTTTTTTTTTTTTTACTTAGGCCATTTTCCTCTTTAATCACAGTGAGGTATTTTAAGTAAAATTTATATAACAGGAGAGTAATAGGGAAGTAAGTCTTCCCCTGCTTGGTAGTTGTGAAGGTACTTAATTTAGGGATAGAGAATAGAGCTGGTCATTAAGCCACATGGGCAAAAGGTTCAACAAAAACAATTGCTTTTTTGGGTTATAATCTGTTCAATTTCAAAGGACTCATGATGAAAAATACTATAAATCTCCCAAGAGAGAACTGATGAACTCTAAGTGCAAATTGAAGTATATATTTTTTTCTTTTTTGCAATACAGCTATTTAATAGAGAAATATGTTTTGCAGGATTTCATATGTATAATTGATATCATATTGTTTGCCTTTTCAGTGGGTGAGGGAGAGATGAAGAGAATTTGGAATTCAAAAATTTTTTTAAAACAATGCTAAAAATGAATACATATAAAAAATTTTTAAATGAAAAGCAGGTGACATGGGCAAAAATAAGAAGCAATGGTAAATGCTATTAGACTCAGTGGCATATTGGTGCCAGTTTAAAAAATCACAGTTCAATCATCTTTCTCATTGATAATGTTATTTGTTGCTTTAAAAAAATTTGGTCAGCCATGAAGTATTCACACACATCCCACAAACACACACACAGTGAGTGTTGGAAAACCTGTCACAATTTAGTATTGTTTTAAATGAAGCAAGACTGTTGGGTAGTATAGTGTTATCAGATGTAGGTATGATTAAGTTCAACTTACTTCTAATCCGTTTATTTACCAAAGAACTTTACAGGATGTTTGCTAAATTTTTGAAACTGGTGAATTTGCTGCAGTAGAAACATTAAGCTGAACTGAATAAAGCCCCCAGTTTTATAAAGTAGATTACTTTTTAACAACATGTTGAACTATCCTTTTTAGGTAAGCCTCTACTTTTTAATTCAGTAGGAGAGAATCCCATTATTATAAACACCAAAGGGACATGTCTTATAACTGTTATTTGCTTCTCTTACAGATAACCCATAACAGTGCAAAGAATGCTTTCTCCAGCTATGCCTGTGAGTTTTCTCTGTATAATAAAAACTTACTCCTTTGTGCTTACAAAGCAATTTTCCCTTACTGATTCATCATGAAAGTTAAAAACTTTGCTGGCAGAGCTGAAGAGAAGCTATATCCGAATTCTTTTGTTCAGCAATTACAGTTCAGCTCCTTTTATCTATTTCTACTTTAAACATCCCTAATATTCATCAGTACAACTTTGAAATCTCTGTACTATCTTCAGGGTACCCTTCTGACAATACCATAGCCTACTACTCTTTCAGATTATATAGATTCTTGATTCATTAGAATGATTTAAACATAAAAGGAATTTTGAAAAGAAAAATAATCAGATATGTTAAACTTTTACTTTACCTGCAACAATTGAGCAGCATGCTATAGTGGCCACAGCACTATATTCAACTATTTACTAAACTTTCTATGTTTATGCTCTATGCTAAAAATACAGGTAATACAAGATTTTGCAAGTTTAGTTCTGAAGTAAAGTTAATTTTGAAATAAAATGAGTCACATGAACTTTGTTTCTGAATGCATGCAGAAGTTCTTTTTGTTATACTCTATTAAATGTGCAATAATATAATTTCTAAAAAAGAAACATGTATATACACACACACATACTTTAGTTTAAAATACTTTATTGCTAAAAATGCTAAACATTATCTTTGCCTTCAATGAGTCATAATTTCTTTGCTGGTGGAGGATGCTGATTGGTCAAGGTGGTGGTTGATAAAGATAAAGATGGCTGGGACAATTTCTTCTAAGACAAAGAAATTTACCACATTTGTTGACTTGTCCTTTCATTTGAACACTTGAAGATTTTTTCCAGGGTTATTAATTAGCCTTCTTTCTTTTTTATTTTAAATTATAGCTTTTTATTTACAAGATATATGCATGGGTAATTTTTCAGCATTGACAATTGCAAAAGCTTTTGTCCCAATTTTTCCCCTCCTTCCCCCAACCCTTTCCCCCAGATGGCAGGTTGACCAATACATGTTAAATATCTTAAAGTATAAGTTAAATATAATATATGTATATGTCCATACAGTTATTTTGCTGTACAAAAGAATCAGACTTTGTAAAATTAGCCTGTGAAGGAAATCAAAAATGTAGGACAAAAATAGAGGGATTGGGAATTCTATATAGTGGTTCATAGTCATCTCCCAGAGTTCTTTTGCTGGGTGTAACTGGTTTCGTGCATTACTGCTCTATTGGAATTGATATGGTTCATCTCATTGTTGAAGAGGGCCACATCCATCAGAATTGATCCTCATACAGTATTGTTGAAGTATATAATGATCTCCTAGTCTTGCTCATTTCACTCAACATCAGTTCATGTAAATCTCTTAAGGCCTTTCTAAAATCATCCTGCTGGTCATTTCTTACAGAACAATAATATTCCATTAATTAGGCTAATTTCAATTTTTTTTTTGTCTCAGGTCCAAGGAGAGGGAGGCAGAACAGGTAGGTGGAGCAATCCGAACATAGCAGACATTTATCAGTCAAATTCATTGTCTTATGTGGGTGCAGTTTGTGGCACCCCCAAAGAGTAACATCAAAGATCACAGATCACCATAACAAGAATGAAAAGATTTGAAATATTGTAAGAATTACTAAAGTATGACACAGAGATACAATGTGAGCTCAAGCTGCTAAAAAGGGGGGGGGGGCAGTTGATTTGCTCCATTCAAGATTACCATAATTCTTTATATTATAAAAAATATCTGTGAATCAAAATGGAAGTGCAGTGAAATGAGATATATGTAGGGGAGATAACAATAAATAGGTACCAACAAGACACCATACAGAGAAGTTGAAAAGTAACTTAAGTCCCTAGCAGAAATGGGGGTTATAATTTTGACTTTGCTGCTCAATGCCTTGGGTACCTCAACTTCTCTGAACTTGAGTTTCCTCATCAGTAAAATGAGAGGGTTGTACTCAATGATGATTTTTAAGGTTTCTTGCATTTCTGTGACTCTTTAAAATGATAATTAAATCCATAATTATGTGTCATTATACAAGGACATATTAAGCACATTTAGACCCTAGAAAACTAGAATTTTTGATTATCAAATTTTTCTTAAAGGATTATAAACTCTTGCCAGTTTCTCTTGAGTCACAGGTAAAATTTGGTGATAGAAAATTTCATTTGTTGTGTGTGGAGGAAATTAATCTTGAGGTAGGTAGGTATTGGCATATAGGTGGTTTTATATATATATGGGGGAGAAATATTAATGAGCCCTTATTAAGTGTTTAGTGAGGAGAGAAAGAATTGAAAGTGTTTTTTCTATGAGGACACTTTCTATTTGGGGAGACAGCATATATACATATAAGTATGTACACAGAGGGGTATTTGTGTGTGTGTGCGCGCATCAGAATATCATGTAGAAAGTCATTTTTAAGCTGAGATTTGAAGGGAACTAGGGGTCCTCAGAGACAGTTGTGAAGAAGTGCTTCTCAAACATGAGGGGCAGCCTGTGCAAAAGCCCGGAGATAGGAACTGGTGTCATGAAGGAAGAGCAAGAACAGATTGAGACAACTATAGGGTCTTTGGGGGGAATAATGTATGATATGATTGTAAGGTAGGATCGGCTCAGTTGTAAAGAGTTGTGAAGCTCTTCTACAGAGGAGTGTCTATATTGGGTTTTCCCAGGGAATAACGAGCTATTGGAGTTTATTGAGTAGAAGGGTGGTATGGTAAGGAGATCTGTGGTTCAGGAAAATCAATTTGGTATCTTGTTTGGGGAGGAAGAAACTTGAGGTGGGACAGACAGTTTAGAGATTCTTGCATTAAATCCAAGGCAAGAAATAATGAGACATGTAAGTAGAGAGAAAAGGACAGATAAAAGAGGTATCATGGGAGATAGAAGCAGCAATTGATCACTCTTCATACTACATAACCAAAAATAACTTCTAAGGTTGTGACTGTCCTAGAAAGAAACAGAAATTTTAAAATGGGGAAAGTGGAGAGGAAGAGAATGTCTAAACTGTAGGTGGCCAGAGCCTTACAAAACAGATTAAAGACAAGGAGAGTCGGGATACAAGCAGAAGTATATAAATTCCTCAGTTGAACATGGTGCTGGTCCATGTAATACCCTTTGTTAGAGGGTGCTGTATTCAAGATGCAAAAGATTATGCCAAGCTCAGGGCACAGCCTGCTAGCGGGGCCTTAGTTATGGGAAACAAGGTATCTCCAAAATATTTTGATTTGGGAATGAGTTTTGGACTGGTTGAATTTGAGCTGCTTATGTGATATCTAGTCAGAATTGTCCTGTAAAGTTGATGATGTGTGAAAAGAGCCAAGGAGAAAAAAATGGGGCTGGATATATTTGGAAGTCATTTACATAAAACTAATAATTAAGTTGAAGAGAACTGATATGTAACTTGGAGAAGGACCTGGACAAAGTCTTGGAAGCACCATCGATAATCCAATAAAGCATCCTGAGAAGCAGCAGTTAGATAGAAAATCAAGAGAAAGCAATGTCATGTAAACTTAAATAAAAAAGTATATTAGGAGAGATAAAGTAGGATGAGGATTTAGAACTGAGTTGTTGCGGTTCAATCTTTTCTTTTGTATCTGATTCCATGTCATCTCATTCAATGTCTGAAAGAAGTTATTCCATATCTTCCCTTCCTCTTGCTACCGTTATTTCTTAGTCAAGGATCACTTATTTCCTAAGAAAATTTAGGCTATTAAGCATGAATTTTTTTCTTCTCTTTTTCTCTTCATCTCAAATCACTTGGACATTATTCCTAGCTCCTTTCATCCTTTTCCCTAGTCTGACAAAAAGTTGGCCCTTTTCCTTGGTAAGACCAACCTTTCTACATGTTTTAACACACACACATTCTCTTCCTTAGCTACTGATTTCTTTCCTACTATCCCATTCTTAAAACATCATCAGCAAAAAACACTTATCCCCTCAAGTTATCATCTTCTGTATCTTTACCCTTTCTTAGCCGAACTCCTTAAAAAAATACTTGAAAAATGAAGTTGAAAAGAAAAAATTCTATATTGTGATCCACATTCAGTTCCCACAGTCCTCTCTCTGAATGCAGATGGCTGTCTCCATCACAAATCTATTGGAAAAAACCTTTGTACTCATTCATCTTCATTTCCTCTTCTCTGATTTAACCTTTGCAGTCTGGCTAAAGTAAAGCTACTGCTTCCATAATCTCTTAATTGCCAAGTCAAATGGCCTTTTTTCATTTCCTTCTGACTTCTCTGTTGGTTTTGTCTCCTATGAATATCTGAGTATTCTAGCTGGTATTCCTTATTATTTGTGGCTATTCCATGTAATATCTAGTTAGACAGCTTTACTAGATTTTGCTAAGTATATGCTGGCAAGGAATATCTCACTGGACCAACCTTCTTTTCAGCTGAGTAATCACCACGAAAATAGCTAGAAATCAAGTCCAAAAATCTTTATTGTCTCCTTGCTGGGAGCCCGGGCTAGTTTTCTGGAGGTCCTCTGAATGTGTCTTGGTTTCTGTGGGGAAAGCAGAAGGGCCACCACAGAGGTCTCTGTCTTGAAGTCTGTTTCATTCCGAGAGCTTGTACTCCAGCCTCCAGTTCTCTGTCTTCTCCAAGTCTGTCCCCCTCTAGGTCTGACTTTGGCCTCTTAAATACTCTATTACAATTAAATCCATTAGTCATATTGAGAATAAGCCAATCATTATATCACTAAGGAACCATTATTTGTTGTAAGATTAATTCAATCATACTGAACTAGAGAACTATTAATCACTATGCTAACCTAGATAACCATTGTCTAGATAACTAATTCTACTGACTTTAACACCTTGTGAGAATCCTTGTTTCAAAGTTCCGTCCTGTTACAGAAAAGAGTCCTGCTTTGGTGCCAATAAAGGGAGACCCATTGTAAATCTTCTGATACATTGTCTGACAGCCTTACCATCTGTGGGCTGAGAGGTCTGGAAACTGCCACTGCTGCCACTGATTGAGTTGCTCTGAAGCTTGCTCCTGTTTTGCTGGGGCTTGCCTGGTCTGTGCTGGCACAGCCTGTGTTGGATTGCATTCCTCTCATCCTTGTGCAACAGACTTTTTTTTCCCCTGCCAACTTTCATTCACTGTCTATGTAGGTCCTGCTTCTACAGAATTTGTTTAGAGTTGATATTTAAAGGTATTTGGAGGAGCTTAGGTGTAATGCTGGAGAAACTGAGGCAATATAGAGATAGAGAGTTTTTAATATTTTGAGAGGGAGAGATTGTGCTTGGGGGCAAATTGCCCCCAGAGCTGATGTCTCAAAACATCTAGCAGTGAATCTGAGTTTCCCGTGAAATATATGTGAGTGGCTCTGAGCAACCAGAGTAGGCCAAGGCAGGGGCAGAGTCAGAATGGACCATCAATCCGGTTCTGACAGGTTGGGGGTGAGACCATAAATTCTTGATAACTTAGGAGGTGTTAGGAGCCAGGATGTCTGAACTCCCCCTTATCTTGAGTTTATACATCCTTAGTGTAACCAGCCCTAAGTTATATCTGTCCTAATGATCAGGAGGGGCAGGGTGGGAACCAGAGGGATTGAGGCAGAACAATTCAGGGAAGCTTAGGCAGGACAATAAAAGGGAACTGTGGCACAACATAGGAGAGACCCAAGCAAATCTCTGAGTTCAGTCCATAATCTTGGTTTTGTCTTCCCTCCTGTACACCTCTTCTTTCCCCTGGGCCTGGTTTTTATCCAATAACTTTTCACCTAATTGATAGTGGCTTACTTAGAAATTAGAATCTACAGTCTTGGAGAATTGAGTACTAATTACATATTACAACTCACTATTAAGAACTAACATTACTGGGATGGTAGTTAACCAATCTTCTGCCACATAAAGTGAATACAGAGGAATATTTTCTATTGGACCTAAAATGTTAATTTGTATTCATCTAAGGTAATTTAAAAAGAAAAACTTTAACTTTTATTTTTCAGGCAGTAAAATAAACAATCTTAGCTAGACACTAAACTACAAAATTTAGCTGGAAGTTTTATAACTGATAGGATTTGAGTTACATTTTCTCCCTGTTCTCCCCATCTTGACTCACCTTATGAAACTTATAATTTATTTGATTTCAAGAGAAATCTGGCCAGAGGAGTGACCTGCCTGGACTAAAGAGAGTCTTGTGGAATTAAAAAAAATCCATCATTCCCCAATATCAAAGCCAGATATCTGTCAGTTGTAATAGTGATACCTACATTGACCTGCATGCAGCAATCATGTGATATGTAAAAATAGCCTTGTCAAGGGTTGTTGTCTGTATTAGTATTCTAAAAAGAGGGTTTGAAGGTTGGACTTAGGATAAATGGAAGTTGTGTAATAAATGTACATGGTATACTTCTGTGTGGAAGTAGACTGCAAAGATTATTGAAGCAAGCTATAATCTTAATGCTTTTACTTAAAAATAATTACTTTTTATTTATTGTAAATACTTGAACCATATTTTAGATATACATTTTTTGAAGAATCAAGACAAAATGCCTATTTTTTTTCTAATGAATGTTCTTATATAGAGGAGGCACTGAGGAAGTAGTGCTTCCATAATTGATTGAATTTGCACTCTTTAAGCAGTTACTCTATTCTTTTCCTCCCTGTCTTTGTTCATCTTAAGGGGGTTAGATCCCTAAAGGTCCCCTTTGTCTAGGTTCTTTCAGAAATGAAAGCTAATGAAGACATAATAACAATTCACATTTATGTAGAGATTTAAATTTTACAAAATACTTAATTCATAACAATCATTTTAGTTAGGTAATATAGATTAATATTTCTTCTATTTGCAGATTAGCAAACTGAAAACCATAACTTAATACTTAAGTACTTTCGGGGGGGGGGCAGATTTTTAAACTTGAGACTGCGGGTTAGTCTTTGTGATCTTAAAAGAATTCTTTGAATTTTTTTCGATTCAGGTTTCTTATCTTGTAAAGAAACAGCCCGTCTTAGATGACCTTTGGGTACTTATAACTCCAGGTTTGTATGTGGCACTGAGTTATGAAAAGCCCCAAATCTGGACTTGGGGGGGAAATACTTTTGGAGGGTAATTCTTTGATTTACCCACAAGGATCTTTTAAATACAATTTCCAGTTATAACTCATAACTGTCCCAGGTGTTACTGAGCCATCATATGTAAAAAAACCATTGAACAATCTAGTGACTTAATCATTGCCTCACAGAAATTTAAATTTGAGATATCCAGGTGAAACTTTCTCAAGAAGCTTAAGTCACTATGATGAGGTCTAGATTTCAGGATTCCTGGTCAGGGAACCAAATGATGAGATTAGATTCATGGAACCAAAATGAGATTAGGGTTCCTGTTGTTCAGAGAGTTAAATGATGAGGTTAGTGGCAGGCAGAGTTCAGGGAACCAAATGAAGAGGTTTGGCTCCCCTAAATCTCCTTGGGACTCAATGCATGGGTAGGGAGTTGTGGGAACCCCCTTCTGGCAGCACAGAGATCCTTTTCATAAAAGAATTTACGAACCTGAAAAACTAAACTGATAAAAATAAATAGAGAGGCTAACTATGAAAGAATATCATCCCAGCCAGCAGAGGCTTGCTATGCCAGGAAAAGATTCCTTGGCATATTAGGTCCTCTTCAAGGAGAGGGTTTAAGATTAATTCTTTTATAATAGGAGCTTTTGGCTACAAGCTGAGGGCAGTTTTTGATAGGGCTGGATACCACTTGAGTTGAATTGAATAGAATTGAATGAGTCTCTTTAATTCAATAGGAAGCTTAATCAGTAGTGAGTGTTATCAATGGGGGTAGTGCCTGTGTCTCAGGATCTTTTACAGAAGCCAGGATTCAGGGAGAATCTGTCCTTAAAGGAGTTTTAGAGAGTTTCAGGGTCCCTTCTTCAACTGGATCCTTATTCTCAGAGCCAGAAGATCCCAGGTCTTGGACCCAGGTTGCAGGAAGTCACATGATCTCTACGCCTAGAGGTCTCTAAAGACCAAGACCCTAGGTCAGTGACAGGAAGTCACATAACCCACAGGAAGCAGACAACATTGCTGGCCATTGGTTAATGATGGTTACTTCCTTTTAGTCTATCCAGTGAAATGGCTTGGGTCTTTTGCTATTTAATTTAGCTTTATTGTTTCAGACTTGTCAGGTTGACAAGCACATGTTGGGAACAGGGATGCTTCCCAGATGTGCTTAGGAATTTCCCTTCAGGGAATAAATAAATGCTTTCTCTTTGTATTTGAAGATGTTTCTGATTAGTTAATTTGGGGAATGGGGTCTAGGATCCATCCCACACAATATCTAGTCTAATCCCTTTGCTGTACAGATTGGTGAAAGTGATTTCCCTAAGTCTTAAAATCTGACAAAATCAAGGTTAGAATTCTAAATCTTTTCCCACTTAAGCCTAATACTCTTTCCACCATATCAGACTGTACTATGTTGATAATGAATATAGAAATAACAAATGTAGAGATAAGCGACACAAAAATTCTGTATCAGTGCTTCATAAGTAATTATTATACCCTTTAGTTTTAGGATTTGTTGCCATTGTGTGTTTTTAATTTTAGGTCCCTTTTTAATGGCTTTAACCTACTTGAAATACTGAATTTTTTTTTAATATTGTTTCTTTACTTCTCCAAGAAAAGATAACTTATTTCCTATAAATCTCTTTCCACACTTCTTCCTCTCTTTCCCCATAATGTATACTACTGGCTTTTGTTCCTAAGCAGTGTAAGTGTGGAGATGCAGTTGTGGAAAAGTATTTAATTGTGTCTGGAGATAATTTGAGCATGTTCTGGCCACTTGACTTGGAAGTGAAGAATTGGCTTTCCAAATTGGTTTTGCCTGCCAGTTTATTTCTCTTTCGCAATAATAAACATCACTGGTTAATTCATGGATATTCATGAAGTATAGCCTAGTTGTTACTTGGCTCTGGACAAGCAACTATTTCTAGTAGTAGGGGGGAAAGCAATGTAAATAATTTATGTGACTTAGTCTCTTTGGAGCAGGACTGGAGACAAGGAATGTAATTGTGTAATTATGAGAAATAATGGCAAAAGGCATATTGTATGGAGATATGTATTGAATGTAAGGGGAAATGGTGTATGATAATTAACAAGCAATGAAATAAAACTACAGTTCTGTGAGGCATCCTCTTTCAGTTAAGTATCTTCTATTTAAAGTTTGTCGTTTTAAATCTCTTGTACTATTAAATGATATTCAAGTGGCTACTATTTGCATAATCCCAAAGATGTGTTTTTAAACTGATTATTTCACATATATTACACATACAAATAATGGTAGGACTTAAACCATTGCATCTTTTTGGTTGATATTTGAATAAACAATTAAAATGTTAGATTACTGTCTTGTGTGATGTTAGAGGTTAGTTCCATTTAACTTTAAACTTTATTTTGACTTTCCTTAGCCATACATTTTTATTTAAAGCTTTTTATTTTTCAAAACACATTCATGGACAATTCTTCATTATTAGCCCTTGCAAAATCCTTCATTCCAATTTCCCCCTCTTCCCTCACACCCTTTCTTCTCTAGATGGCAAGTAGTCCAATATATGTTAAACATGGTAGAAATATATATTAAATCCAACATAAGCATACATATTTATGCAATTATCATGGAGAAAAAATGAAGCAAAATCAAATGCAAGTATACAACGACAAAAAGAGTGGAAATGCTATGCTGGTAACCACACTTAGGTCCCACAGTTCTCTCTCTGGGTGTAGATGGCTCTAATCATCTCATTTTTGAAGAGAGCTATGTCCATCAGAATTGATCGTCATATAATCTTGCTGTGCCATGTACAATGATCTCCTGTTTCTACTTATTTCAGTATGAACTAATGTTCATGTAAGTCTCTCTAGGTCTCCCTGAAATCTCCTGTTGATTGTTTTTTACAAAACAATAACATTCATATACCATAATTTATTTAGTCATTGTCCAATTGATGGACATCCAGTTTCTAGTTTCTTACAACTACAAAAAGTTAGCCATACATTTTAAAAGTTTTTTTTTTTCTGTAATTATAGCTCTTAAGTATATATTCCACCTAATTCTAAAATATTTTTTGTCAGATCTCTTTGTGAATCTTTTTTAAAGCTATGTACAAATATGAAAACGCCACTGTATAATTTAGTAGTGGGTTGACTTGGTCAGATCTGATGTTTAGGTCACTTTGGCAGCTGAGTGAAGAATGGATTGTTATGGGAAGAGACCTAGGCAGAGATATCTGTTGCATTAAACAGAAACAGAGTCTGAAGTAGGGTGGTGAGAATGAATGAAGGGAAGTGGACTAATTTGTAAGAGGTGTTGTGAAGATAAAAATGACAAAATCCAGCAATTGAATTTGAAAGTGAGGAGTCAAGGATAACATTGAGGTTTTTGAGCCTAGTTAACTGGGAAGGTGGTATTTTCCTCAACAACAAGGAAATTTGGAAATAAGAGTCTTAGAGGAGGAAGGTAATTTTTGAGATAAGTGAGAATAATTTGGAAATCTAGCAGCCAGTCAGCTACATGAGGAGCTGATGAAAGTGAATTATGTCAAAAATATTAAAACTTTGCATTTTAGCTACAAGTCTGCCCAAAACAGTCTTGATTCATTAAATATTCAAGTGAGTTTAAGTATTGATCTGCTTGAGAAAAATGCCCCTTGACATGATTTAAAACTGTTTAATTCCTTTGGTAAATCGTGTTTTACACTATTTACATGTAAAGATAGTTGTCAACATTCATTTTTTGTAAGATTTTGAGTTTAGAAATTTATAAGAATACAAGCCACTCTTCAGCTGATACATGGTCAAAGTATATGAACACATAGTTTTCAGAAGAAAAAATTAAAGCCATTTCTAGTCATATTTTTTAAAATGCTCTAAATTAGAGAAATGCAAATTAAGACAACTCTGAGGTACAACTACATACCTCTCAGGTTGGTTAAGAACTGTGCCCAAAGGGCTTTGATCTCTGAGTTCAGTGGAAAAGTCTCTGTGACCCAGAAATTAGGTTGAGTACAAAAATAGATAAGAAGGAAACTTTGTTAAGGGCTAAACTAAAATGGGACTGATGTTTAGAAAGGAGCCTTCACCAAAAGGAAAATGTGTTGAAAGCTTAGTTAAACTAATAAAAAAATAAAGGTTTGATTGTAACTTGGATGCAGATCATTGAACTCTTCGAAATATTAAAATACATATCTCCTTGGTTCTCTAAGGAAAAAGAATTAGATCCAGAGGAGTGGAAATTAGTACGAGAGCAACTATGTGAATATTACAATGATAATGGCCCCAACTCAATTCCTAAAGAAACACTCTATACATATAACAACACAATTTGTTTAAGGAATTATATAAGTGTTAGAATAAGGAAAAAGAAGAAAAAACAGGAGGTGGAGGATAGTGACAAACTAGGTGAAAAGGATGAAGAATTGGACAAGAATGGAGTTAAGTACAATTCTAATGAAATTAAGGAATACGGTGCTTCACAGCAAGAGCCATTAGAGCATTCCCCATCTCTTGACCTTCCCCCCTCAATTAACCCTTCTAGGTGGCAGGAGGAGGGAGGGGGGCAGGGACACAATCAGCACTACCTATGAAGCAGCTTATGACAAGATTACAAAAGTCATTAGTTACAGCAAAAAAAAAGGACAGGACGTATCTGATTTAAAAATAAATGGATACTCTGTAATTGAAGAGCTTGACTCTTCAGCTCAACAAAGGAGAAGATACACTACTTTTGATATGGAAAAAAATCAAAGATTTGAAAAAGGCTTGCACTCTTTATAGGGCTACATTGTCTTAATGTTAAGATGATATTAGAGAATTTGACTTATGAAATTTTAACCCCTAGTGATTAGAAATCTACAGCAAGGACATGTTTAGAACCTGGACAAAACTTGTGGCTTTCAGAGTATGGTGAACTATGTAAAATTCAAGCCCAATGAAATAGGCAAATGAGTTAATATGCAAATCACCTTTGACCAACTATGCAGTATGCAGACACTTAAGTACAAATTATCCTTTGATAGCATATGAGCAAATTGCTGCTGCTGCTATCAAAGCATGGGGCTTCCTCCCAGGAAAACAAGAAAGGGTAAGCTTTCATGAAACTAGAGCAAGGTCCAAATGAACCTTTTGCTGATTTTGTGGGACATTTGCAAACAACCATTGGAGAAAATGCAGCTACAGGAAGCATGATAACTGGCTAAGGAAAATGCTAATGAGGTTTGTAGAAGAATTATTCTGGGACTACACAAAGATGCTCCTTTAAAGGATGTTGTGCCACAGTGGGCACAAATACCTTTTATGCCTAGGCTATGATGAACATGGGAAGACAGGGTCCCTCTTGATATGGGACTTCCAGAGAGACTCTGTGGTAAAGTAGAGCATCTGAAAGCTCAATGTTGGCATAGAGATAGAGTGAGAGGACAGGGTCTATACATATAACCCCACGTCTAAAATATAACAGAGGCTTCCATTGGGCCTCAGAAACGAGGAAACCCAGGAAACGAGAGGTTGGGCATGATAGCAGCCAAGATTACACCCAGAGAGTCTTTAGAAGTTGAAGACTTTGATATGATCAATCAGCAGAGAAGCAATCAGATGGGAGAAAGGGATTACAACTGGGGAGAAAATAGGCTTTTTAACCCGACAGAAGGGCAGTGTCCAGTGGGAGCAACTAATATAATTCAGCTCCAATATAATCTCCAGGTAATGTAGAGAGTTCCAGGAATTGGTGAATGGACAGGGGTTGGAGGAAACTATGATTTTAACTGGACCCCAGAGACTTTTCTTTTTCTAAATTTGGTTAACACCTTTAATCCATTTTCTAGGGCTTTAAATTTTGTTCTTGTCCTAAATATACTTTCCCAAAGAGTAATCTGGAAAGGATTTCAGACTAGAGAAATAGTTCTTCATATTTTTATTTGAATAGAAAAAAGTTTTAATAGGTTTCAAAAGGTAAATACAGTAGGAAAAGAGAAGGAATCCAAAACAGACATAGCCTTGGAAAATTCTGAGGACAAGAGCGAAGGAAATTAAGCAGGCACTGTGGAACAAATAGGAGGACCATCAGAGGAGAGCAGTGTAATGTAAACCTAGAAGACTTTCTATATGAAGTCATCGCCAGTTGCCAAGTTCCACAACATCTTATTTCCATACCCTTCTCACCTGACTTGTTATATGGTCCATTACATGACCTGTTATATGCTTCTTTACACTATTTATTTTGGGCCCAGCTAGATGAATATCATAAATCACAAATCTTGCCAGGAGAATCACTATTGAGAAAAGGACTCTAGGTTTGGTGAATTGGAAGGCACTTATAACTTTGGAAAGGCATCTTCAATTGAAGTAGAAAGTGGGAAGGTTGAACATTAGTGAGATGAAAAGTAATGGAAACAATAATTGTAAATGGCTTTTTCATGGAGTTATACTCTTAAGAAGTGGAGAGATTCACCAGCCCTAAAGTCAGGTGAAACTAAATTCAAATCTGGCCTCAGGTATTTCTGGCTGTGTGACCCTGGGTAAATCATTTAATCCCAATTGCCTCAGCAAAAAAAAAAAAGGAAGGAGGATATTTAGGGCAATAGCAGAAATAGTTGGGTCAAATAAGAATTTTTAAAGAATAGGGAAGACTTGGACATATTGGTAGTATATAAGAGGAGAGTGCAGATAAGAAGTAGGATGATAAAATGAACAATTGCTGGAAAATTTGGTAGAAGATAGGATCAAGGATGTATGTGGAAAGAGGAGTCTGCCTTAAGTAGGAAAAAGGCCACCTCTTTATGAGAGTATAATGAAGTAAGAGCTAGCTAGCTGAAAATAGAATGAAGGAAGTAGTGGAGAAAGAATGACATCAAGTGAATAGGAGGGAGAACAATGTTGTCTCCTGAATGGTCTCAATTTCTTCCATGAAGTATGAGGAAAAATCTTCAGTCAACCGCTAATGAAGATTTTATGAGAAGCTTGAGAAAAGAATGGGACACCTGCTGTGAGATATCGAATCTGTAGGATGCTTGCTGGTTTCCTTAACATAGATTATTTATATTTGTAGTGGCCCAGTCAAAACATTTTTTTATTTCCTCCACCAGCTCCATTCAGCAGTATGTGAATAGGTGCAAAGGAGAGATATTGATGAGACTAATCAATCTTAGGTTGAAGCTTTGCAGGATAAAATAAAATATTTTAACATGTATTTGGAAAAGATAAGATACTATTGAAGTTTAAACAACAACAAAACAAGACATATATTTGTTCTTCAGTCACTCTTTCTGACTCCACAGGATTTTCTTGCAAAGATAATGGAGTAGTTTGTCATTCCTCCTCCAGCTTATTACATAGATGTGGAAACTCTAGCAAGCAGTTAAGTGATTTGCCTGAATTCACTTGGTAAAAGTGTCTGAAATGAGATCTGAGCTTGGGTCTTCCTCGTTGGCCCCTATCCACTGCATTAAAATGCTGAGAAAGACACCCAACAAAATTAGGGGTTCCCTGGGTTTGGTGAAAAAATTCACATATGGTTTGTTTCCAAGTTAAAGGGCAAAGATTTATTATACTTCTTGAACAGTAAGCCAAAGTTCCAGAGTTTTGCAGAAAGAAATTACAGTGCTTGACAGAGGACTAATTCCAGGGGAAGCTAACAAAAAGTCTGAATCAGGGAAATAACTTTATGGAAAAGAGAAACAAAGATTAGGTTGATAGAATAATATCATGGTTTAGAGATATAATTGAGGAGTGGTATAAGTGGGGTAGTTCCCATCACTGAGTTCTAGTTTGCTGACCAGCAGAATCAGTTTTGAATTACTGCTCTTGGCCAGCGTTATTTGTGGCACTCCCTAGGCCGGTCTCAGTAATAGCCTTGGAGTTTCTTGGGCCTTGCCACTTTCTCATACCTCTTCATTCTACTCTCAAGCACTCCAAACCCAGATTCTTTTGGGGTAAAGAGACAGAGCCCCTTCTGGAGCTGCTTCAGAATGACAAGGGGTGCAGAGCTGGCCAATCCTGATTGAGGAGGGAGGACTTGATGGTGACAGCAATTGAATAGGAGTTATCTGGGAAAGGTGTTTGAAACTCAGGAATTCCCCCCCCCAAGAGGGACAGAATTTGTATCAGGGGCCCCCCAAAAGTAAAAGGGGACACAATTTACATCATTTTCACCAGTGAAAATAGGTTTCCCAAGGGATTGGAGGGCATTCTTTCCCAGGTAGTGGTGTCAATCAAAAAGAAATTTCCACTGGCTGACCTCTGGGATTAGAAATTGATCAGAGGATGTTTGAAACTACTCAGAAAGAGAAAGGGTATGTGTGCATTTGCCCACTTGTTTTGATATCTTTGCTTATTTCTGCTATAAATAACTGCTCTGACTGATGTCTACAAAAAATTCTGGAAGAGAAAAGTTAAAAGATAGAATCCCTAAACACTTAAGCAAAAATAACCTATTGCGCGAGGATAATATGATTTCTCTAGGGGGCTATTATAGTTCTTTGAGAAGATAAAAGATGAAGTTGAAACAGGAGACATAATCTATTTTAACTTTTGATGAGGTTCTTCATTGGGAGGATTTTGATGTTTTGGGGATAGAAAATCATAAGGACAGGATTATTTCTGTATGAATAGATTAAAAAACTTTAGAAGTAGGACAAAATATTTCAGGGTAAAACTATATTTTTGAGATGATTATTGCTTTAAAACTAAGAGGTATATCTGACAGTCATCTCAGTCTGCTACCTGATAATGCTTAATTTTGTTTTTGGACTGATAAGATAATCAAGAATACCAATGATGGATGCCCATAACTTGGAGAATGGCTGAATAAGTTATGATATATAAATGTTTTGGAATAGTATTGTTCTATAAGAAACAATCAGCAAAATGATTCCAGAGAGCCCTCTAGATTCTTATATGAATTGATGCTAAGTGAAGTGAGTGGAACCACTGTGTATGACAACAGCAAGATTATACGATAATAAATTCTGATAGACATGGCTCTTTTCAACAATGCAATGAGTCAAGCCAGTTCCAATGGTCTTGTGATGCAGAGAGTCATCTATACCCAGAGAGAGAGGACTGTGGGAACTGAATGTGGATCACAACATAAGCATTTTTACTTTCTGTTGTTTGCTTTTATTTTGTTTTCTCATTTTTTTCCTTTTCGATCTGATTTTTCTTGTGCAATATGATAATTGTGGAAATATGTATATAAGAATTGCACATGTTTGGGTTACTTGCTGTCTAGGGAAGGGGGCAGGGGAAAAGGGAGAATTTGGAACACAAAGTTTTTCAGGGGTGAATGATTAAAATTATGCATATGTTTTGAAAATAAAAAACTTTAATAGTAATTTTTTAAAAAGGAATACCAATGAAAATCTGACAAGAAACATGTCACATACAGCTTTAGTTTGGTCATACTTGAATGTTGGGCACAAGTCTAAATGTACATCTTAAATAAGACAGGTAGTTGGAGAATGCCAGTTAAAATAATCAGTGTGCTGATATATACCGGTTGAAAGAACAAGAATTTGACCTGGCCTCTCACATCTGGCCAGTTGCCAAGTCCTGTCAATTCTATTTCCACATCTCATTTCCATCCTTTTTTTTCCCCCAGTAATATTGCAATCTACTTCAGAACCCCATCTCTTCTCACCTGCCCTATTATAATATCTCCTTTTTCCTCCGATCTGTCCTCAGCTTCTTAATGTTCCTTTCTCCACATATCTTATTATAGTTGTGCTGCTCTTCTGCTGCTTGTGTCACATGTGACTCTTCAAAATCCATTTGTGATTTTTTTTTTGGCCAAGATACTGGAGTCATTTGACATTCTCTTTTCTAATTCTAATGTATTCACTTCAAGCTAAAATATGTGAGCACCTATTTTGTCTCCACCAGAAGTTGTATTTCATTATCTTCTTGTATTCCAACCATGTAGCACAGTGACTAATACTTAAGTATTTGTTTTATTTATAGCACACTTGTATTTCATCACAAATATATGCGACAGCTTATTTAGCCTTTCCCCAATGATGAGCATCTTTGCAATTTCTAGTTCTTTTGCTACCACAAGAGAGTTTCGATATGTCTTATAGGTTCTTTTCCTTTTTCCCTAATCATTTTTAGAAATAGACCAAATAGTGGTATTGCTGAATCACAGGTATGAGAATTTTCATAACTCTTTGGGCAATAATTCTGGATTCTTCTCCAAAATGGTTGGATCAAGCAGGAGGAATACAGAGAGGCTTGGAGAGACTTACATGAACTGATGCTGAGTGAAATGAGCAGAACCCAATTCTAACAATAATAAATTAGCGTCTCAATTTTTCCACATCCTCTCATTTTTCCCCTTTTATTATTTTAGCCAATCTGGTAGGTGTAAAGTGATATCTCAAGATTGTTTTAATCTACATTTTCTAACCAGTAATGATTTAGAGCATTTTATATGACTAAATTATTTTTAATTTCTCTAATTGAAAAATTTCCTGTTCTTACCCTTTGGCCGTTTATTGTTTGGGGAATGACTTGTATCATTATAGATTTCACAAAGATCTTTATATATTTTAGATATGAGACCTTTATCTTAAAACTGTCAAAAAAGTCTCCCTATTTTCTGCTTCCCTTCTAAACTTAATGTACGAAATCTTTTAAATTTAATATAAATGGGGTATATATTTGTTGTTTTAAAAAAAAATCAGATATATTTAGCATTTTAAAGCTTTTATGGTCAAGTCTTTCACAATCCTTAGAGTTAAGTAATGTTAGTGTTAGTGCCTGTGTTTTACAGAAAACTGAGGATGAGAGACTTAAAAGACTTGCCCATGGTCACATAACTAATATATCAGATTGGTATCCAGTGCTCTTTTCTGTCATACCAAGCTATTTCTTCTTAACTATATATTATAGAGGGCTGAACTTTGAATCAGACAAGAGAGCACTTAAGACTACTTAGTCTATGTGAGACAATGGCTCTATTACCATACATTTGGACAATAGCACTCCTCCTCATTGGTGCTTACTGAATGTTTGGTAATAAGATAATTTGTAGGCAAAGATTGGAGGGTGTAGGGAGAGAAGTGAGAGACACTTGGAAGGGGATGAGAAGGAGAGAGGCTGGAGACTCAGGACTCCAGAATTTGGCAAGCCTAGTGGCAACTTGCCTACCTCCTTCACTTCTCCCCCTAAAGTCCAAGGACTTTGATAAGATAAATTGGGGCCCTGAAATGCTTACTCAGTCTAAAAAGGGAGATGACACCTAAAAAGAAGCTGTAAAGGGAGAACATGATGAAAACCTAGTGGTGACTGCTCTGGACATTATCCTTAAATGATGGATCTTAGTGGGAGAAGCTTTCCAATAACCACCCTTCACCTCGCTAATCAAGGGAAAGGAGGGACCTTTGGGGTAGGAGCTACTAAGAATGCATTATTAAGAGTTTGATGGCCAGAATAAGTGAAATAGGTCCATGTACTATATTTATCCTGTTTAGGCCATATCTGAAGTGTTATATCCTATTGGTATCAATTTTTATGTGAAATATTGATTGGCTAAGGGAAGGTAACAGATGCTGATTACAATATCATCACATATATTTACTTAGCACTTGGAAGTATATTAAGTAATTTATTAGGCTTTAAAATCCCTCATAAGCTGGCCCTCTCAGATCTTTCTAGTCTTAATCTTATAATGCCATATTTCGCACTAAATATCCTACAATCCAGTGACATCAGTTTCCTTGTTATTTATTCCTTGAATAAAATACTCCAGTCTTCCCTGAAATTCACACAGAGTATTTTTACTGACCATGCCCCAAACCTTTCTCATCTTATCTTCCCACCTTCAAGTCAATTAAAGTCTTGCCCTCCGCAGGAGACCTTTCCAGTCTTCCTTAATCATAATACTTTTTGAAAAAGGAAAAGTATCTATATGTGCAAAAATATTTATAATGCATTTTTGTAGTGGCAAAGAATTGGAAATTGAGGGGATGCTCATCAATTGGGGAATGGCTGACCAAGATGTGCTGTATGATCATGATGGAACACTGTTATGGTATAAGAAAGAATGAACAATATCCTTTCAGAAAAACTTATGTGAACTGATATAAGGTAAAGTGAGCAGAACTAGAAGAACATTATACAAATTAACAGCAAATTATGTGATAATCAACTGTGAATGATCTGAGATAATCTAGAGACTTCTGAAAAATACTATCCACCTTCAGAGAGAGAACTGATGTAGTATGGCTGCAAATTGAACCATATATTTTTTTTAACTTTATTTTTCTTGCTTTTCTTTTTCAAAATGGTTAATGTGAAAATGGCATCATCATTATAATGATTGTCTTCTCAATGAGTTGGGGAGGAATGAGGGCAGGAGCGAGAGAGAATTTGGAAGTTAATTTTTCAAATATGAATGATAAAAATAATTTGGGGGTATGGGAAAAATTTTTTTGTTGCCTCTGAGGCTTTCCTATTTATCCTGTTTATATCTTGTAGACTTTTTGGATTCTGGGCTCTTTTTTTATTAATAATATCTTCCATTCTCTTTCTCCACTAAATGAATGAATGAATAAATAAATAAATAGCCCATCCTTAGACAGCCTGATGTCTACCAGTCTTTATTTTTTTGTCTGTGCCCCTTCTTCCCTTTCCCACTCTCTCTCCCCTCCATGTGCCTTTCTCTTTCTCTGTCTCCCGTTCTCCTATCAGCTTTAGTTTTACTGCAGGTTAGGAACCTGGCAATTCAAATGTGTACTGCTATATCCTGGCCTACCATATAAATTTGCAGTACTGTGGAAATAATCCAAAAAGCCAATGGTTTTATCTCGAACTCTTAGATTACATTGTTGGCTTTTGGCAGGGGCAAGGAAAGGGCTAGAGTATATCTATATATATAGGATTTAGTTGGTCTGATGTTTCTTTATGGGAGAGGAACTGGTAGTACCTTTGTCCAGCATGATCCCAACCTTGGTCCATTCATGACAGACACTGAGACCTGCTACAGTTCTGTAGACAAGGAAGCTATCTGAACTTAACTCTTCTCTTTTCATGTAATTTAACGTGAAGAAAGCCTGATTGAGCACCAAAGTATTAACACCTTATTTTCTTTTCTCTTATTCAGGCTGGAGTAAAAGGGACTTTGGGAAGATTGGTAGGCATTTTTGAGGTAAATCTTTTAACTTCTTCCAAATTGTTGGGAAATTTATATATACATTTGAAAAAATGTAGTGTGACAAAAACTAGGAAGACTGGAAAAAAGTTTGGTAGAAATTAAAGTTAGATCACAACTTCATATCCTGTATCAAAATGTGCTTTAAATATAAACATAAAAGGTTACATTATAACCAAATTAGAAAGACAACAAAGAATGCAGTTTTTGGATCTGTAGATTGAAAATTCTTGTTAATGACCAAACACAGGATAGAGAGAGCATCACAAAAGGTAAAATGGACAATTTTGGTTATAGATAAACATTTAACAAGTAACATTAGGAGGAAAAAAAGTAGATAGTTTAGGGGATGGGAATCTTTGTAGAATGTTTCTTTTATAAAGGGTAAGAAACTGATTTTAATTTATAAGATAGACCCATCCCCACTAGATGAATGATCAAAGAATATAAAGAGACAATTTTCAAAAGAGAATCAAATTTAAACTATTAATAGCTACATGGGGAAAGAAATGCCCCAGATGCTGCTAAGAGAGAAAAGCAATTTAAAAACACCCTGAGGTTTTATTATAAACTCATCAAAATTGACCAAAAAGGGGAAACTTAATGGTTGGATTAGTTGTATTAAAACAGGCATTGTTGGAAGATCTGTGAACTGGTCCATCCATTCTTGAAAGCAATTTGCATAAAGTCTCATTCACTAACCTCTGTTCCCCAGAGATGTCATTCCTATGTGAGTATCTAATAAGTGGTTTTTGAAACATGTTTTTAGGCTGTTGATAACTTGCATTGGTTCCTTTATTTTTTATATTTATTCACATATACTTTTATTTAAAGCCAAGACAAGGGATAGGCAACACCTGTAGTGTGACATGCAGAGGATACAGTGGCATCCCTTTTAAAACATAAATAAGTGCACATTCCTTTATTGCATTGCTTCCTTTAAAAGCTGTTTGTATAAATCTTGAATATTAGACTTTAATTAGAGAAATGTTTTTCAAATATATCATTTGGAATTTATCTTGGTTTGTGAAGTGAAATTTTCACCTAACCCTAGTTTCTGCCACAATGCAGTGTTTTTTGATATTTCATTACTCATTGTTTAGGGTTGTTGGGTTTATTAAATACTGTGCTCTGATATTCATTTTCTTCTGAATGAGTTATTTTTAAGTAGGATTGTTATCCCCATTCAGATATCATCTCTTTTGAAATATTTGATGTCTAGTGGAATTAAACCCTAAAGTAAGTAAAGTAAGAGCAGTGGAAAAATAGAGGAAATAGTTAATTTCAATTAGCAAGCTTTTCTTCTGTTTGCAAAACATCATGCTAGACCCTGGAAATATAAGAAGGTAATGGTCTCTGTCATCAAGGAGTATAAATTTATTGGGTAGGTGGGGCATGAGTGGGGAAACAATAGGAATCATTCACTATACAGGTAAATATTAATACTTAATAGTTTGAGAAGAGAGACCATCAGTGATTAAAGATATCAGCTAAGGTTTTAATAGCAGATGGTCTCTGAGCTAAGCCTTGAAGAAAGCTCAGAATTCCAAGAAGTAGAATTGAGTAAGGGGTTTGTTGAAGATACAAGAAACAAGCTTGTGCATAGGCACAAAATGGGAAAATAAGGTTCTAATTTGGGGAATAAAATAGCAGGTAGGCCAATTTGTGAGACAGAGTATCTCAGAGCTAATGAAGACACAATAGTCTTGTAGTTCAAGAGACTCAGGACCATACCTGGACAATAATCAACAAGTATTTTTCTATTCTTTGCTTGAAGATCTCTAATGATCCATGCATCCCTCTACTTTCTAAGGTATAGTCTATTCCACATGCTTTTGGAGATCTGCACAATGTCCCACTTATCATCTTAAGCATAACCTACCTTTCCTTAATGACAAAGAGGAAGCAGAATATTGAGATGAAACTGGCCCAGAAAGAATAAAGGAGTAAGAAAACATCTGAATGATAAAATCAATAAGAAAAATAATCTTTAATGTACCCTCTAAGTCCATTATCTCTGATCATTTTGGCATTAACTTCATTTTCTTAGCCTAGTGTTTCTTTCATCTGAGTTTTTCAGGTGGCAGTCCATCAAAGTGGGGGAAATGTGATCCAAGGTAGCTTAGTAGCTAAATGGCTTACCTTAGAATATAAGTGAATATGTGAAACCTATTTTAGGGAAGTTTTTTTTTTTTTTTTTTTTTTTTTTCCCTGAGACTGGGGTTAAGTGACTTGCCCAGGGTCACACAGCTAGGAAGTGTTAAGTGTCTGAGACCAGATTTGAACTTGGGTCCTCCTGAATTCAGGGCTGGTGCTCTATCCACTGCGCCACCTAGCTGCCCCGGGAAACCTATTTTAAATAGACTCTGTGATTTTTAAGAAAGTAAAAGAAGAATCCTTCTGTTAAAGTGCATTAAACAGAGGTACATGAGTTTTCTTTATTATTTATTATTTATTATCAGCTGTCTGACATAAGATGTTTCTCTGTTCATTTCCCCTTTCCTCTTCAGAATCAGGAAAGGAAGCATAGAACATATGTCTACGTGCTTATTGTCACAGAAGTGTTGGAAGACTGGGAGGACTCAGTTAATATTGGTAAGCTATTCATACTTTTGGATGGTAAGGGAGGATTCTCTAAGAAATGGCACCAAGGTTCCCTTGTATTTTTATCTCATCTCAGAAGTTTCATGAATTATTTTTAGAAAATAATAGGAAAGTTGTTTTAAAAAAAAAAAAAAGGATGGGAAGAGGAAAACATAATAAACCTCTGAACTTGAGAGTAAGAATTTTAGAATTTATTTTAAATAAATTAAAATTCCCTCCTATATTCTCAGAGCTGTCAGAGGGGAAAAAAAAAAAAAACACCACACTTTATATTGTTCAACTTGTGCCAAAACTTCTTGGTTTTTTTTTTTTTTTTAAACCATAAAACTACCTTTTATTTTATTTTTTTAAATGTTATTTTATTTAAAGTGTAAGAAATGAAATAAGCAATTCGTTAGCATAAGAACTTACATTTTAACTAGGTATGTTCCCAAGATTCATTCCTAGGGCCTCTGCTTTTTAATCTCCACACCCTTTTCCTGCTAATCCTATCAGCTCCTTGGATTCACCTGTCATCTCTATGCAGAATGACACTTCTTCCTTCCCTCCCCCCTATCCTTAACTAGACTTCCATCCTGTTTGTTTTTTTTTCTCCAGGCTTCAACCTTGGCTCACACACATTCAACATGTTCAGTGTGGGAATCATTATCTAAGAGTACCACCTTCTTTTACAAATCTAGTTTTTATGTTAGCTTCAAGTTCAAATGTATCCCTCTCCCCTCCCCTGTCCTGAGTTAAATTTGGACATGGAAGATAGGTAGTTTAGTGTATACAGTGCCAAGCCTGGAGTCAGGAAGATTTATTGACTCATTTTAGGGGACACACATATTTTTAAATGAAAATGGCATCAGAAAATCATAGCCAACTTTTCTGTAGTTATATTTTTATAATTTCACAATAAGTGATACACTTCCCCAAAACACTGCCAAAGTATTTGTTATACCCCAAAGATGGCCAAATAATGAGCTAGAATTGCCAGTAGAATAGAGATAGAAGTGGACTTGTATTTCATTGATAGAGGGAATTATTGGATGAGGAAACCGCTTTTTCCACCTGAGGTCTAGGAGAGCACTTGAGCAATTAATTGCCTATTGTCATGTAGTCATTCTCTTACAGAAGTAGGATTTGAGCCCAGGATTTTCTGTGTTGGGGCCCATTCTCTATCTATGCATATAAGTAGTATGACCAAAAAAAAATACATGTCTCCATCTGTCCCTGAGTCCTTCATCTCTCAGGATGCATGCTACATCATCAGTATCTTGGAATCATGTTTTGACTTGTCAGCGTTGTTGGAGCAGTTGTTCTCTTAGTTTTATTTCTTTTTCTCTGAGTCAGATCATACAAGTCTTTATATTGCCTTGTATGGCATGAGGATATGTGGAGTCTCAAAAAGTAATGTGGGTACTATTCATGAGTCATAAAAAACAGTTTTACTTCTGACTTGAATTAATAATATTAACATAATATTATTGTTAATTACATGTAATTAATAATAATATTGCTATATATTTAAATAATTGGGTATTTAATAATATTTTTGCTATCATTTTCTTTTGTCACTTTTTCAGTATATGAAATTAGATTTTTGTGTCCTTTTGTTTTTTCCTTTGTTATAATTATTATGTCTTTTTTTTCCCTCTAGTGTTATTTATTTATTTATTTTTATATTTATATTTATATTTATATATAGTTTTTATTTACCAGATATATGCATAGGTAATTTTACAGCATTGACAATTACCAAACCTTTTGTTCCAATTTTTCCCCTCCTTCCTTCCGCGCCCCCCCCCCCAAGATGGCAGGTTGACCAATGCATGTTAAATATGTTAAAGTATAAATAATGATTATGTCTTAAAGAGAACAGGCATATCTTTATTCAAATTAAATTAAAAGAAATTTGGTGGAAGTGTTCTTTTTATATTTTGTTTTATACTGGTAAATATAAAAGGGAGGAAGTCAAGGTAGATTATCTATGGGATCTGTTATCCTGCCAAAATATTTTAATGCTAAACTCTTCCTCTATAGACTAGCTAAAGGATAAGGAGCTTTTCCTTGCTTCACTCTTGTGACTCTTTCTATCCTCCAACAGGAAGGAAAAGGGATTGGTTTAAAATAGAAGATGCCATAAAAGTGCTGCAGAATCACAAACCCGTGCAGGCCTCATATTTTGAAACCTTGAGGCAAGGCTGCCTGGCAAACAATGGCACCCTAGTTATGGGTACGACATACTCGGTCACCAGTCAGAGCTCAGTGCCAGATATCAGATGACTGAAGACGTCTTCCCAAGAAAAACAGAAATTGGAAAATAGACTGAAATCTGGATCTCCTTCCTTCTCCCTGATTCTCTTCCTCCCACCCCCTACCCCTCTTCACATGCCTCCTCTTTTAAACAAGGCATGGGCAGCAGCCTAAAACAGAGGAAGTATTCTTTGATAATGTTGCTGTTTGATATTAAGTGGAGCTTTTTTTCCTTTTTTCTTTTTCTAAAAAAAAAATCCTCTTTTGGGAGCTAAGGGTGGGATGGGGTATGTATTTTATAAAGTATATTTTGTGCATGATGTGTCCTTTCCCTTAGCACCACCTCTACCCTCTGAAGAGAGACAGACAGCTTCTCCTCTGTTTTGCACTCTGAAGTGTTCCTATTCCCATCCTGGCCAGACATTTTCCTCTTTTTTTTTAAAACAAAAGATACTAATACAAGACCATCTTTTCCAGGAGTCTGTGCTGTTTATACCTTCATATTGATCATGTTCAGTGCACAATGCATTTATATACACATTATATATTGATATATAATATGTAAATAAATGAATGTAGGAAGACATGCTAAAGAGTCTAATTTTGCAGAGTTTGTTTTGGGAGTGCTCTAAAAGAGGAGAAGAGTTTCTTAGGTAATCTGCCTAGTAGGGTTAATTTTAGTTTAGGTTTTTTTTTTTTTTTTTTAATAATCCTAGACCAGTTTCCTTGTTCATTCTTCTACTTTTCCACCTTTGATTGTTTGCTATGGCAACCTGATAAGGAAGGAGTTGGATGACCTTCTGATTGCTGGTGCTCACAACCTTCTCTTGTCTCAATTGAAGTTGCTACTCTGTCAGAAGAAAACATGAAGACAATTTTACTTCTTTTTATTGCCCAGACAGGAGGAGCAACTAGCCCCAGTCTAGATTCAATAAAAAGAGTGATAAAATTGAATCTCAATCTGCTGTGGTGACAGTGGGGATTTGAACTGGAGTTTGTGGGATTAAAAATCTACAAAGAACTGGATTGGCCAATGCCAGTTCTATTCTGCCAGTTTGAAGTTCTTTCCATAGCCCTACTTGTAGTTGATGGTCTTTATTTTTGTCCATATGCCTTATCGTGCTCAACTGGATATCGTATTAAAGCATCTGCCTGTATTTCCCCTTGTAGCCACACATGTTCCTCCTCTTCTGTGTTACTATGTCCCAAAAAAGAAGCATATAAGGGGAAAATCTATGGACTCACTATTGTGTTTGTGGCATAGCAGCACTTAGAATTTTAGCATGAAGCATGTTCAAAATATTGTCTCCTGCTGTGTGGAAATGAAAGGTACAACTTCTGCCCAGAAGTACAAGTGTAGAGGACTCTTAATCATTTATTAGAATAGCTACATAATGTATTGGCACACTTTAAACACTTTTGTTTTACTGATATTTCGTACTGTCTTTATTTGCCAACTGTGTTGTTTAGTTGGGAAATAAAAAGGAAATGGTTGTGGGTTTGGGGGATGGGCAAAGGCAGGGCATTAGTTAATCCCTGGCTTGGGACAAGAAGTTGTTGCTAGGTTCTTAGTAGCATCTCCTTTGTCAAAATATAGCCAAGATGTGAAATGAAATCTGCAGTACTTTTATTTAATAATTCTAATAAATACTTAGACTTTCAAAAGATTTTTTTCTTCCCTCCCACTAAATGGGGAACAAATAAGTTGGATAAACTATCAGTTTAGTGTTGACTCTGGAATAGAAAGCCAGTTTTAAAAGCTTGTAGACAGAAGAATCACAGCAAAGTTATACTTTGAACTACAGGGCCAAAAAGCAGTTACTAGCATTTTGTCAAAAGACAATAAGCCCATACTAATAAAGTAGTTTTATATCAATGGTTTGAAGTAGAGCATGATGCTTTGATTCTAAATGTTGAACTCAATTCTCCATGTGACCATTTAAAAATGAAGTTTCCATCTCTTTTTAAGAGACTCAATACACCAAGGTCCTGCCCAGAAACGCCAAGAAAAAAGTCAAATTGAGTCAAGACCTAAATGACATCCCAAGAAGACAGCTATCTACTGCTGCCTTTTAGATCAATTCTCTCTTTGCTCTATAGATTTGCTGTTTTGAAAATGTTTTTGAAAAGTGCAGGAAAACACTTGGGATTCCTGAAAGAAGAACTGAAGTTTTGATATCAATAGCATTCAGTCCTTTTTTTAAGCATGGGTTTAAAAAAAAAAAAATTTCACAGCATTTTGAAAATGTTGTGCTGGTCTGTTAAATTCAAAATGTATGAGTAGAATATTGTTAATGACTACTGGTGGCTTTTCTTTTGTTTGGATCAGGAAAATCAATTGTGCCAAGGAAGTATCTTTATATGGCATGAATCAGTACTATTAATGCTCTTAGCAGGAGGGACTTATTGATTGATAGATTCTTAACTAAAAATTGGAAGCTTTGTCCAGTATCCATAATTAAAATTAGTGTATTGTTGTGCCATGCTTGCATTGAATGAAGGTTTTGTTTTTCTGTATCACAAATTCTATTCCTGTCTTTTAAAGTATGTATTTAGAGATCTCTTGTGATAGTATAAGTGTATTTATTGATTTGATAGATATATGCTTTTAACACATAACCTCCTAGCTCCATTTCTCCAAAGCAAAGAAACAAAACACAAAGCATCCCACATAATATTTAAGAACACACCCTCTTGATTTTGCTCTTATTTTAGAGCCATGTACATTGTGTCCATAAGTGAATACCAATACCCTCTAGAAAAGAATAAAAATTGGTTGTCTCTTTCCCCCTTCAAAAAAATTTTTTTTTAAATTTATGGTCCTTTTTTCTCCTTAAAAGTTTGTAAAGACTGCAGCCATTTGGTAAAGCTTCTTATTGGGTTTGAAGTTTCATTCATAGAGTTCTAGTAGAACTATCGCACCTTTCTTGGAGAGAAAGAAGAGAGGGAATGTATATGTTGGTGTATTTGATGTACCTAACATGAAAGTTCAGTGATTGAGTTTACTTTTCTGAAGTCAGATGCCCATATCTTGTTGTACAGGAAGTTCACTCACTGTGATCCTGTGAGATCAGGCTTATTAAATTGGATCAAATGGGGAAACAGCATAAACTCCACATGCCAGGTTTTCCAAGATTTCACATTAGAGATCATCTCATGTGTGCTGCACAGCCCAATAATTGGCCCACCTAGGAAACATCTTGATGGAAATAGCATGAATATAAAGTACTTCAGTATGTTGCAGGAGCTTTGCAATCCTGTTTTCTACACAATCAAGTTCCTCTATAAGAAGCTTTTTTTCTTTTGATGTTAGAAGTTGATTAATACCCCATGCTAAAATTTCTTACTCAGAAGAAAATAATATGGGGAAGTTATGTAATAGATATTTTCTTCCTCTGTTTTTCATCCTCTAGTAGAGTTGAGGTAGAAGTTCAAGGCTTCTTTTTATCTTTTTAAATGAGGCCATTAATAGGCATCTTTTAGACCCTAGTACGTAGTCTTTTTTATTTTACAAAAACCCCAACAACTTCCATTTAATGCATTGATGTCCCTATAAATATCTTCTTAACAATTTCCCCACTTCCTTTTCCTTTAAATCAATTTATGCTGAGCCATATTTACTTTATCAATTAATAAAGATTTCACTACCATAATGTGCTCCTTACCTAGCACTATGGTGTTCCAGTACTTCTCTAGTGTTCTTGAAGCCTAAGCTGAGAGTGTATTAGTATGTGCAATAGAATATGAAGTGTCACAATTTTTCAGTATGTGTACATGTGTGTGTTTGGGGGGAGAGGGCTGAAGACATAGAAATGTGATATAATCAATAAAGTTCTTTGGTTTTAATCCCATTTGCATTTCAGAAAGTAACGTGCATCAAGAAAATAAGTTGGTGTTCAGAATAGTTAACTGAAACAGCTGTATTTGGAGAATCTAGCTGTAGAGGGAATTTTTTAAAGATAGAGAAATCAAGTGTTTTGTATCTTTCCTCCTTTTTTTAATTTTTAAAAAAGCAAGCAGCTCACATAGTTTTGTTGCTTCCTAACCACATTACCATTCTGCTAATGTAAACCACATGAGATAAGACTTGTCCCACAGAAGTATGTGAGACTTGGAAATTGTGGAAGGGAAAATATTCCAAAGTTGGGTTCTAATGCTCTCAGACGAGCAGCAAGCATATGGACTAAGCCTCATAATAAATATGTGCATGACCAGTTTATTTCATTGTGTGGTAATGGAAAAATCTAAGGGAAAATAAGAGTCTTGTTTGTCAGTTACTGTTCTGATATTAAAATTAGAAGCTCTTGGAATTCAGAAAAGGCCTCTAAAAGTCTTCCCTTTTCTGGGTGCCTTTTCTTAGATGTCTGACACCAGAAATGGTAGCATACTCTGGGATTGGGGGAAAGAGAATGCCAACTGTGCATATGTATACTATATTTAAATGAGAGAAAAAACTTGCTAGGTTGTTTCTATCAAGGTCTGGTTGATGGAATCAAAAATCTCATTTTAGTCTCCAGGCTGAAGGCCTTTAATTCTATCCAAACAGCTTTTCAATGGTGCTTAATTTTTGGCCAAATGTGTTCAGTTCCTTCCCCTCCTCACCCCCACAGATTAATCATCTTTTTTTTTTTTTTTTTTTTTTTTTTTTTTTTTTAGCCCAGAACTTCCCTGGAGATACACAGAACTTGGACTTTTCACATTTGGCAAAAAAATCATGCTTTTTTCTCTTTGAGAAGGACCAAATGCAAAACATTGATTCACCCTAGCATTCTACTTTAAAGAAAAAACCTGTAGTAACTTTGGGGCCATTTAATTGATTTGCTTTGAATTTCTAAAAACATGGAATGATTTTTATGGGGCAGACTGGGAAGGTAAATCAATTATTCTATTTAATACTGGAGACAATTCTGCTAAAAAGATTTTTTTTATGATGGAATACCTAGGCTATCAGTAATCAGATCTTTATTTTTTTTTCTGATTTGTTTTCAATGTAATGTATGTTTAATCAGCTTTAAATACATTAGAATAAGGTAGATGTAATTTCATTTTGCAAAACTTTTCAAATACCCTTTTAATATGCTAACCATATCAAATGCAGAGATTAAGTCAATTAAAACAACAAAACCTTAAAGGATTTTAAAATTCTTAATTTAATCCTTAATCCAAAATTTTAAACCTTACAATTTTTTGCTTAAGGTTAATAGATATTAGTTAGCCATGACATTTATTCTGTTAAGAACAATTCTTGAGTACAGCTAAGCATTTATCTAGGTTTTGAATTCCAGACTTGTTGATCTGATCATAATCTGTATATGTACCCAAAGCCAAGAATGCTTATCACAGCTTAATAGTTTAACATGTACTCAAAGGATCATTTATTTGCCAGGTGTGTTTCTGACAACAAGTTAAGCAGAATTAAGAATCGGGCCAGGAAGCTAAGATACTTGAGTCTCTCTGAAAGCTTCTGTAATTTCTTTAAAGAAAACAAGTACTAAGACAGTACTAAGACCTCAAACCACACTATTTTCTAAAGTCTTTCTCCCAGGGCTCAGCATGTGCTAACAATTTATCCAATGACATTGCCCATAAATTTACACTGGAAATAATCCCAGTGGGAATCTCCCTAAGCAAAATAAGATTGTGCTTGGAGCCACTTTGCCTAAAATGTGGAGTACTGAAGTTTTTCTTTTGCAGAAGATAGTTACTGGAAGTCATGTAGTTCTGTCCAACTCAGTGTCCTACAGCACAACTCTGTATTCTCATACATACAACTGTATTCTCATTGCTAAATTGTGTACTTTGGGTTCAAAAGTATCCTGGGTAGCTGAGGAATATGTAGTGTTAAGCATATTACATTTTATGGAAACATTTGCTAATTTGAGTTGGGGGTGGGTAAGGACACCAAGCACTTAAGAGATGGTTTAAGCAATTTATGTCTTTAAGAACTAGAAAATCTATATATGTTAACATCTGAAGTAACATTGAATCATTCTTAGAAGATCCTTAGCAAAGAGCAAAGACTTAGAAGCAAAAATTAGTTCAGATTTCCCTGAGGAAAATGAAAATTGAGAGCAGGTTATCTTATCAGTGGGCAAGAAACCAGTGTTCTTCTTGAGCTGGTATATATATAACAAGGCCAAAGAAGGGATGAGCAGTTGTTAATCGGGTGAAAGAATCCAACTTTTTTTGCCTTGCTCCACATATTGAGTTGGAGCCCTTTTTATACAAAGGTTTTAAAAAATGACTAATCCACTCAAAACTAAAGTATTCGGTTTTTATTTAACATGAAAGCTTTCTTCTCCACTCGGAGAAAAGGCTCTATTGTCTTAATCTATGGAATTCTAAATCTTCAAAATTTATATAAATGTATCATGCTACACTATGTAGCATAACACACTATGTAGATGATTAATTTCCGCTCCCACAGTGTAGTAATTGCATGGGATTGTATCATTTATTAGTGGAGACAGGGCTTTAAATGTTTGAAATGGAAAGGATTTGAAGTTTTATAAAGCCATAGGATCCATTTGATATGATGTAAAAATTTCATAGCTGGTTTGTAGTCAAAAAAGGTCTGGACCCTCAAATGTGTATTTGGTGGGAGATTTGCTTCTTAAGGCTTTCCATACTTGGGGGTATTTGTAAGCTCTTGGTGTATTGATTTCCTAAGATTATTAATTAGCTTGTCTTTAGAAAAAGATGACCTAACTGTGTGGATCAGATCGCTTTTTGTTTGAGGAAGTGACTGAAAGTATTTAAGGATGTTGGAAACTTTAAATATATAAAAAGTGAATTGTGTGTTAAGCAAGAATATCTCACATATTACTTTAAAGAAAAAACCTGTAGTATATCAGATGTATCAGAGCTGTAAAAATGGCTTTAAATATCTTCATGTCTTATATTACCAATCAGTCCTTTATTTCAGGTATGCTGTCTTCTGTCACCATTGATGCCCTTTTGTAAAGGATAAACATGAAGCCAAAAGTCAAGCTGCATTTGTTTTACCAGTAATGGGTAGTGTCTCCAGACAGGTTCAAATGTTTCCAGGAGATCTCTGGTTGAGGCAAAGAAGCAAAACATTGAATCTCTCTTTTTTCATTATTAATATTATGCTTTTCCCACAACACATTTTTGGGGAAGGGGACATCCCACTTGTAGTTTTGGGACAATTCCAACCATCCTCAGGGCCAGAGAATTCATACATCTCTTAACTAAGGTTGCATGTTTTGTATTTGGTGAAAAAAACCGCTTAAAATTTAATCTCAATTACCTCTTAAAAGAGGAACATCAAACGTGGTCTTAAGGGAGAGCTCATTGGATTGTGCAAGCAAAGGAACAACTACAGTGCTTTTCAGAAGCCAAAGGACTATATACATCATACTCTATTACTGAATCTGATTATTGGGATGTTTTGATTTAAACTCTTCTTTCCTCTTGTCTGTCCTCATTCATACTTCCCAAAATAACTTTTCATAACACAAAAATTAGCTTTCTGAGGATCCATTTCTCATGGCTTCCATTCGGGCATGTTAACAGAATTTCTAAGAAGGATGGTTTAATTTCTCTTCCAATGGGAACAATTCTGATGCTTATAATACAGAAATGGAAGGAATTGTTTTTTTTGTTTTGTTTTTTTTTTTTAAGTTTTTCCAGACTTCATTCCTCTTCACCCCTTCTTTCCCTCTTGTCTTGGCCTTGTCCTTTGCTGGCAACGTTTGGGTTCAGTTCAAGATATAGAGAAATGGAGCTGAATAAGAAAGATGATGGTCATTTTCAAGCTGTGAATAGTGCACTTGTACACATATCCCTTTTCTGCCTAAGATGATGAAGTGGACATGTTTAATAATTGTCTCAGCAATCTTTAGCAATCAGTAATGCCATCTTTCCCATCTATAGTCTAGATAAAGCTTTGCTGCCATCACTTAAAATCTCCACCTGTTTTTTGAATCCTGATATTAATATGTCTGAGTGTGCAGTTCCTTTATATGTTAGTTTCCTTCAACTAAAGTTTTGTGTGAGGGAAAAGCAATGGAATTATAGGTTGTAATCTCGTGCCAACAAATAAACACTGGTATTTCACATTCACTGATGTCTGTTCTCCTTTCTTACCAGCACTTTTCCAGTTCCTCAGTTATCCCTGTTATTGTCTTTGTTGAACCAGCAAAAAAAAGCAAACTCTGCTTTTCAGTAACTCAAACCAAGAAAAGTCTTTGTTGCTGATGGGACAGCTAGTTTGGTCAGGATAGGTGGTCTGCCACACAGAGAGACCCACAAACACCAAAGTCCAGAGTCCAAAAACAGGTTTGAGCATGAGGTCCAGGGTATCTGAAAATGGTGTCATGAAGAAGACTGGTCTGAAGAGGTGCAAAGCAAATTGTCTAATGGAAATGAACAAAAACCCAGGGGAGTTGAATATGGATATTTATGAGAGTAGGAAGAGCAAAGCATTTGAAGATGTGGAAGATAAAGTTGGATCTTAAAAATCAAGAAGAGGCATTTAGACTGTGCTAAGAAATGAAGTTTTTTGAATGAGACTTGGCTGTGTTGAATTGTTCTTTAAGATGATTTTATCTAACTGACTGAGCAAGATGACCTTCATGGAAAGAAGCACAGCTGGAAGATTATTGGCCCTTTCTCAGGAAAATTGACTTGCCTAAGTCGTGGTTGTGGAACCTAAACTTAAATTTTATTAAATCCTGTCATTCTGGCCTTCCCAGAACTCTAACCAATGAATGGGCTGATCTTGGGCAGAGAAGTCAAGTTTGTAGAAGTTGGGTTTGATACTTTGAATTCTCTGCTCATCCTCAGTTTCTAGTATTTTCATTATCTTGGCTATTCAGAACTCCTTCCCTTTCTGTGCTATATTCTTGTCACTCAGGGAACTGGCATTGCATACTTACTGTTTAGTGACATCTTCATGGAGTTTCTGGGCGCCATAATCCACCAAAAGACATTGATAAACTTCAGAGGAAAGAAAAAAATTTATATGAAAACTGGGGGGAGGAATGATCTAGCCTGGGAATATATGTTACTAGTAGCTAAAAGACAGTTACATTAAGAGTTAGACTAGTTCATTTTGGCCCCATAGCAAGGGATAGAAGCTGCTGAGAGGCAGATATGGGCTTGATGTCAGTTTGGGCACTGGGGATGGGTGAGAATTTTCAACAAAAAGAATGGATTTTTTTTTTTTTTTTTTAATAATGGGTTTCTTCTCATAGAGGGCTTTTCAAGTGGGGGCTAGCTGGTCATTTGTTGGGATTGAGGTGGGTGTTCTTTTGGGAGGGGTAATGAGTTGGACTAAATATCCATTGAGTATCCTTTAACTTTGAAATCCTGTGTTTTCAGATGTAGAGGAAATGTAACGTAAAGAAATGTAGTGAGTTAGCAGTAGAAATGGAGAAGTGTCAGGTGCAAAACAAATTGAAGGAAGATTCAGCACAGTGCTAAAGTCTTGTATTAGAATGAAGGAAAAGGATAATGTAAAAATTTTGAGTCAGTAAATGGGAAAATAATGATGTAATTGGCAGAGAAAACCATTCCAAGTGCAGCATGAAACTGAAATCTGAGCAGTGGAATTTGCATTTGAATTGATATTTCATCTTTCCTCCTGTAGCAGTAACTGATATAATGTCCCATTGATCACTCAGCAAGCCTGCTTTAACCAGGTATTATGTTAGGCTCTGGAGCTTTGGAAGCTTTCCTTCTTTTAGAAAAACCATGCACATACAAACAGGTGCGAAGTAAATGCAAGGTCATTTTTAGGGAAAGGCACTAGAGAGCTACAGAAACCAAAACATTTTTTTGAACTATGCTTTGAATAATATGGGGAATTCCAATAGTTAGTATAGAGAAAGGACATTCTTAAACATAGGGAATATCCTGCACAAAAGCAATGGAGAGAAGATATGTGAGGAGGGAAAAAAACAGTAAAAAAGTATAAGTGTAATAGAATAGAAATAATCTAATTTTAATAGAAATGATGTGTGAAATAGAATTGTGTCCCCTGATTTGTGGAGGGTGGGCCACTTGGCCTGGGAAAATTCCTAAAAATGATTCTCACTCTTCTACCTGGTTCCCATGGGAATCTCCCACTTCTCAATTGATCTGGGAATCACTTTGGTCTGGGACACAATCATTACTCTTTATTGATTTGAAAATTAGCCCCAAATCATAGAAGGCTAATAAAAAAACAAGAGTGTACCCAAATCTTTGCTAATTCCTAATCAGGAACCAGCTGCTGATGAAATAGTTTCTCAATAAACCCAATTTTTTTTTTTTTTTTTTTTTTTTGCTAAAAACAAAAAAAAGCCTTGCTTGTAGATCAGGACTGCAAATTCTTTTACAAAAACCTGCAACACTGGCCTGGAAACCCTATTTCTCACTCTCTTAAAATTGGGTAGCCCACTCAGGGAATCCCTGAAATTTAACATCCTTCTGGCCAAGGTAAGCCTCCTCTTGCCTCTGTTGTCTCCGTTATATAACAAAGGATACCAGAGAAGATTTGGATTGTTGGGAGTTCTACACTCGGCAAATTTCCTTGGACTCAAAAATTCCTGCACCTTTTACCAGAAGTACCCTTAACCAGGGGCCTTCTGTCACCTCTCTCCCTGTTAGGGACGCCTGAGAGAATGGGGTGCTATGGAATCTGGAAAATCTTAAGATTTGTGGCAAAAAAATTTGGGACAATCCACCTCTGTTTCTATTCTTAAAAAACAGACAAATTTGGCCTAAAAGATCTCAAAACTAAAAAAAATTTAAAACAGCATTTCAGGATGCTGTTAAAATTTACTGGAGGGGAATCAAAATTAGATGCTAACCTTTTAAATAGCCTTTCCATTCCTGTAGGGCCACAGGATCCTTCCTCTGCACCCCCTGCAGTCCTAACAGGAGGCCTGTGGATCCCTTTCAGAACCACCTCTTTATCAAAGACAGGACCTTATGTCCACAATATTTCCTCAACTCTATTTCCCTCATCTGAACCAGATCCTGAGAGCTCCCTATCCCTACTTCTCAATCCCCTTTTTCTCCTCAGGATCCTGATCCAACCACCTCTTCTAACTTCTGCCCACTGAGAGAAGCAGCTTACTCTCAGGGAGGGAAACTCAGGGTATAGGTCCCCTTTTCAATGTCAGATCTCCCCCAAGTTAAGGAAAAATCTGGCCATTACTCTGAGGACCCCATCAATACATTGAGGGTTTAAGGCCATTTCCCTCCAATTTGATCTCTGCTGGGGAGATTAAACAATCTGTCTCAGATATACGGATGAAACTGCAGAAGCCAGCTTTAGGCCCTCAAACTTATTCAACTCAGCTGTTAGAAAAACTGTTGAAGTCTTTAATAATAGGGACTGAACTGCAGCAGGGGAGAAAGACAGCAGAGTTAAAGAGAGAAATGGAGAATAGTCTAAAATTTTAGCTGCTGCCATATCCAGGAACTATAGGAGTTTGTTCTTCAGGTGTATTGGACTGGGCTTTCAGGCTTGGAGCTGTCCTCGGAGGAAACTCCTGGTCTTTGTCCCAAGTGCAACCAGAGGGTCACAGAAGGATAGACTGCCCACAGGGGACAAGCTGCCCCCTCAATGTCCTGTTGGAGTGCAGTTTGTGGCTTGATCAAGCTCCCTCTTGCTTCACCTTGACAGCCGATACCAGAGTATCCTCGGTGTTGGCTAAGACCACTGAATTTCTTTTTGCTACAAGGGCCTCTTTCTGTCTTGCTTCAACACTGGTCTCAGCCACCCTTCCCCCCACAGAATAATGGGATTAGAAGGGAAATTTAAGAATTGTTTTGAGACTTTCCCTCTGCCTTGCCTGTTATTTAAAAATTGCTTTCTTATTATTCCCTCCTGTCCTGCTCCCTTATTGGGGAGCGCTTTAATGGTGAAATTGGGAACTCAATTTTCTCTTCTCAAACTCCAGGTCTCTTTGTGCTTCTCTCTAAGCTCTCCCAGATTCCTTCTAAAATTTGGGAGAAAATAGATTCTTCTGTCTGGGACCAAGGAATCCCTGGGCAAGCCACTCACTCCACTCCAACCTTAGGCTGTGGGACCCCTTTGTATTGCCCCATAAACACCAATACCCAAGAAAGCCAGAGGCTAGGGAGGGATGGCAATCCCTGACTGAGAAATTTCTTAAGCACAAGCTTTTAGTTCCCTGTAAATCTCCCTGTAACACTACAATTTTCCCTGTTAGAAAACTGAATAGGAGTTTTGTATGGTGCAGGACTTCAGAGCAATTAATGAGGCCATTATTCTGATTCACTCAATTGTGCTTAATCTTTATTCTTACTCATTTCCCAGGGAACACAAAGTGGTTCTCCGCTCTAGATCTTAAAGATGTCTTCTTTTGTATACCTTTGCATGAAGACTCACAATTTCTTTTTGCTTTTGAATGGGCGAAGCCAGGGAAACATACCCATCAACTAACATGGACAGTCTTACCCCAGGGCTTCCGAGACAGCCCATACATATTTGGACAGGCACTGACTAAAGATTTAAGGGATTTGGAGCTGCTAACAGCAGTCCCATCCCGTATGTGGATGATATTTTGATCTGCAGCTCCAGGAGAGGGTTCCCTAGACACAGCCATAAAAACTCTTAATTTTCTGGCCTCTAGGAGCTCAGGGTCTGCTTATCCATAATCCACATTGCCTGTCAATCTGTCCAAATATTTGGGCCATAATCTAAGCTCCATCCAAGGCCTGACAGCCTTCCCCTTGACTGGGGCCCCGATCAGGTCAAGGCTTTTAAGACCCTGAGAGCCAAACTGGTTTCTGCCCCTGCCCTGGCTCTACCTAAATTAGAAAAGCCTTTCACTCTTTATGTAGATGAAAGGCAGGACCAAGCCCTTGGATTGGACCCCAGTCTGGTGGCCTACTTCTCAAAGGAATTTGACTTAGTTACCCTAGGCTGGCCCTTGTGCCTTAGAGCAGTGGGCTGCTATGGCCCTTCTAATTGAAGAAGCCTCAAAAGCCACCCTAGGGCAGCCACTGGAGGTTTTACACTGCTTCGGGTCAGAGCATTTTAGAAGACAAAGGGCATCAGTGGCAAAGGGCACCACCAGCATGGTGGGCAGCTTACTAGATATCAGGCTCTCTTGCTGGACACCCCTGACCTGACTCTCTGGTGTGTCACACCCTTAACCTGTCACTCTGCTTCCTGACAACCCTCAGTCAGGTGACATCATGCAAGGAAGCTTTAGAGTCTGTCTACTCCAGGCGATCTGACTTGAGGGACTTTCCTCTTGACAACCTGAATGGCAAATGGTTTACAGATGGATCCAGTTTTTTTGAAAATGGAGAAAGAAAGGCGAGTTATTCTGTGGTGATCCTCAATGGCACCCTGAAGGCTGAGCCACTGTCCCCTGGGACTTCTTTTCAGAAAGCTGAACTCATTGCCCTAACCAGAGCTTTGGAACTAGGGAAGGGAATGAGAGTGAATATTTTATCGACTCCAAATATGCTTGTCACATTTTGCATGCTCACAGGGCTATATGGAAATAAAGTGAACTTTTGACAGTATTCTCCTATTAAATATGCAGGAGAAATTCTACAGCTGCTACAAACTGTCCACGAACCCAGAGAGGCTTCAGTTATTTTGTAAAGAACACAGAAGAGAGATTCACTTCAGGCCAAGGGGAATAGGTTTGCAAATTCAGCTGCTCTAACCACTTCCCATTCATCCCCCCACTATGGCACTTTTAATCAGCTCCCTGATTCTTATATCCCTTCATATAGCTCACAGGAACAAGCCCTTGGTTAAAGGGATACACCCTTCTCCTTCTGGTTGGTTTCAAACACCCTCAAGCTAACTTTTAATCCCAGTGGCAAGTCAGTGGAAACTTATTTTTGGTCTTCACCAAACTACCCACTTGGGAAGAAATGCTCTTCAATCCCTTGTGAAATGCATTTTTACTAGCCATAAGCTGGGAAAAACAATTAGACAGGTCTGCCAGCCCTGCCCAGTTTGTGCCCAAGTAAATCCTGAAGGAGCTGTTAAACCTCCCCTTCTCCTGAAGCCTGTTCAGCGAAGGGCCACATACCCAGGGGAAGATTGGCAAAAAGACTTTACACATATGTAGATGTTTCAAGTTGCTTTTGGTCTTTGTTGATGCCTTTAGGATGAGTCCCTTTGAACTTCTGTATGGGAGGCTCTTCTCAACCACTGACATTCTTATAGAACTAGAACAGCATCTGGTCACCCAGTTTGCCACACAGCTTGGTGCAGTCCAGAAGGCTTTTTCTGAATACACAAACGAGCATCTCCCTAAACTTACAGATGCTCATACTCAGATTGCCTCCACTGTAAATCCAGGGGACATGGTATATTTGAAATCTTGGAAACCTCAAGGTGCTGAGCCTCTAGGTATAAAATGGAAAGGACCATACAAGGTCATTCTGACCACTCCAGCATCAGTCAAACTAGACTCATATTTCTAGGATTGAAAATGCTGCTTCTGTTACCTCTCCTTCAGATATTTCAGAATATTCCCCTGGAAGATGAATGAATGTCCATCAATTGGAGAATGGTTGGGTAAACTATGGTATATGAATGTTATGGAATATTATTGTTCTATAAGAAATGACCAACAGGAGAAATACAGAGAGGCTTGGAGAGACTTACATCAACTGATGCTGAGTGAAACAAGCAGAACCAGAAGATCATTATACACTTCAACAATGATACTGTACGAGGATGTATGCTGATGGAAGTGGATTTCTTCAACATAGAGAAGAACTAATCCAATTCCAATTGATTAATGATGGACAGAACCAGCTACATCCAGAAAAGGAACACTGGGAAATGAATGTAAACTGTTATTTTTACCTTCTGAATCCAATTCTTCCTGTGCAACAAAAAATTCGGTTCTACACACATATATTGTATCTAAATTATACTGTAATATATTTAACATATATAAGACTGCTTGCCATCTGGGGGACGGGGTTGGGGGAAGAAGGGAAAAAATCTGAATAGAAGTAAGTGCAAGGGATAATGTAAAAAATTACCCATGCATATGTACTGTCAAAAAATGTTATAATTATAAAATAAAATAAAAAATTTAAAAAAAAAAAAAAAAGAATATTCCTGTGAACCCATAGAGGACCTGAAGCTTCTCTTCCATAGAACCCCTGAAAACACTCTGGAGAAAGAATGGTGAAATTGTCTATGTCTTGTTCTCTCACTCTTATTCTTCTTCCTTACTTTTTCCACTTCAAGGATGAGATCTTTGCTCCTAGCATTTTCTCTCCAGCTTTTCTTGATGTCCTTCTATGGCCCCTGCCAGTAGTTAACTCCTTCTTAGCCTTTCAGCTAGGGGGCAGTGGGGGCATTCAGGATTGTTGGGTGGGCCATCAGCATCCTCAGGGTAGCCCACAGATGGGACCTGATGCATTATTTGCAAAGGCCCCATTCCCAAATGTCACCATTTCCACCCTGATTGCCACCCCACTTTTAACGTGCTTGTGAGATTTGTTTCCTCCAGGCTCCAAGCTACGAACTTCCAACCACTCATTCAGTCTGAAGATCAGGGGACAACATGGGACAACTGACTCGGACACTCAACATCCCCAGATGGCGCTGCTGCCATCTTCAGATCTCACACTTCCCCTCTTGGCCTTAAAACCCCATTGAACATAGGGACAACTGTATGGCCCTTGTCAGTTTGAAGCAGCTCCAGAAGATGAGACCTCTGTCCCTTTGTTCCAAATGAATTTGGGGTGATTGTGTCCCCTGATCTTTGGAGAGTGGGCCACCTGGCCTGGGGAAATTCCTAAAAATGATCCCCACTCTTCTACCTGGTTCCCATGGGAATCTCCCACTTCCCAATTGATATGGGAATCACTTTGTTCTGGGAAACAATTACCATCCTTTATTGATTTGAAAATTAGCCCCTAATCACTCCCTAGCCCCAAATCATAGAAGGCTAATAAAAAACAAGATTCTGTACCCAAACCTTTGCTAATTCTTAATCAGGAAGCAGACTGCTAAGGAAATAGTTTCTCAGTGAATAAACCCATTTTTTGCTAAAAACAAAAACAAACAAAAACAAAAATCTTGTTTGTAGATTGGGACTGTGAAATCTTTTGCAAAAACTTGCGACACTGGCTGGGAACTCCATCGCTGTTAGGGTATCTCTCATCCCTCAACAGAATGAAAATTAGCCAAGAAAACAGTGTTTATAGTGACAAGGAAAAAATTACATGTCAAAAAATCAAAAGTGAATATAACAAAATTTTTTAAATTATACAATATTTAAATGAAGTTATGGGAAGATACCAATGTATCCCCTTGTGGAGATAGGTTGATGAGTATAGTGTTACTCTGTTTTCTAACTTTTTCAATGTATAATTTATTTTTTTCTTCTAAAAAGTACCTGAATAATTTCAGAGAGGCCTGGAGAGACTTACATGAACTGATGCTGAGTAAAATGAGCAAAACCAGGAGATCATTGTACCCTGCAACAAGATTATACAATGATAAATTCTGGTGGATGTGGCTCTCTTCAACAATGAGATGATTCAGGCCACTTCCTATGGTCTTGTGATGGAGAAAGCCATTTAACTTAGAGACAGGGCTGTGGGAACTGAGTGTGGTTCACAACATAGCATTTTGCAAATTAAGACAACTCTGAGATACCACTACACACCTGTCAGATTGGCTAAGATGACAGGAACAAATAATGATGAATGTTGGAGGGGCTGTGGGAAAACTGGGACACTAATACATTGTTGGTGGAGCTGTGAAAGAATCCAGCCATTCTGGAGAGCAATCTGGAACTATACCCAAAAAGTTATCAAACTGTGCATACCCTTTGATCCAGCATTGCTGCTATTGGGCTTATATCCCAAAGAAATACTGAGGAGGGGAAAGGGACCTGTATGTGACAAAATGTTTGTGGCAGCTCTTTTTGTAGTGGCTAGAAACTGGAAGATGAATGGATGTCCATCAATTGGAGAATGGTTGGGTAAATTATGGTATATGAAGGTTATGGAATATTATTGCTCTGTAAGAAATGACCAGCAGGAGGAATACAGAGAGGCTTGGAGAGACTTACATGAACTGATGCTGAGTGAAATGAACAGAACCAGAAGATCGCTGTACACTTCAACAATGATACTGTATAAATATGTATTCTGATGGAAGTAGATATCTTCAACATAAAGAAGATCCAACTCACTTCCAGTTGATCAATGATGGACAGAAACAACTACACCCAGAGAAGGAACACTGGGAAGTGAATGTAAATTGTTAGCACTACTGTCTATCTACCCAAGTTACTTATACCTTCAGAATCTAATACTTAATGTGCAACAAGAAAATGGGATTTACACACATATATTGTAACACATGTAAAATATATGGGATTGCCTGCCATCGGGGGGAGGGAGTAGAGGGAGGGAGGGGATAATTAGGAAAAATGAATACAAGGGATAATATTATAAAAAAAAATTACTCATGCATATATACTGTGGGAAAAAAAATTCTAAATAAAATTAAAAAAAAACACAACATAGCATTTTCCCTCCTTTTGTTGCTGTTTGCTTTCATTTTATTTTCTTTTTCTTTTTTCTGGTTTGATTTAATTTTTCTTGTGCAGCAAGATAACTGTATTTCTACCATGTTTAACATATATTGGACTACTTGCTATCTAGTGGGGGAAAGGGGAAATTGGAACACGGTTTTGCAAGGGTTAATGTTGAAGAATTGTCCATGCCTGTTTTGAAAAGTAAAAAGCTTTATTAAGAAAATAAATAAAGTAAAACTTGCCTGGAAGGGTAAAGAATGGAGAAACATACTTTTTATGATATAAGAAACAGGAAATCTCAACTAAAAACTTTTTTTTACTGCTGTTGCAAACGTTTGGGAAAAATATTTCTATAAATGTAGAGAAGATAGATCCAAGAGGTATCAAGATAGAAAAAACAAGATTTGTTAGATGATATATATATTGAATATGCAGTTGAAGATGTATCACTCAGGAAAGATACTTCAGTTAACTGGTATAATTTACCCATGATAACAGGATGGTCAAGCAGGTAGGAGGTGAACCAAGACAGATTAATGTCACAAAATCCCAGAGATACAGTATAGTGCAGTTAACAGTTTAAAATGTTGCAGAAAGATCTAGAAGAATGGGGATTAAGAAAAAGCCATTAAATGTGGCAATAAATGGTAACTAAAAGAAGCCATTTCAGTTGAGCAGAGTTGGTTCAGAAGAGCAATTGAAAGGAAATAGAGACAGCAATTGTCAACTATTTTTCTAGTAATTTGTGAAACTAAAAAAATAAAGGATCAATCAGCTGACCTTTATCAAATATTAGCATTTCATGCACGGGACACCAAACAAAAGGCAAATTTTGTTTTTTGAAACAGCCGAAGTCCTGAATATTCTACTGGTTAAAGGAAGATTATTAACAGTAATTTTTTTGTATGTGAGTGTAAAAGAATGGTTCATGTTTGCCCAAGAGATAATAATGATGTTTTTTTTATTTTTCAAGTTTTTCAAAGTTGGGGCAATTCTCTTCCATGTCATTTTTGTTTGTGTCTATGTTTGTTTCTGCTCAGAATGTCCTTGTCATCTGTGTATGTAAGCTTGATTTTGGAAAGAGTCATAGGCAACTAACTAGCCAGAAAAATCCTCTGTGCTTTAGTTTATATGCTGAAAATTTTCCTGGAAAAGGGTCTAATATTTTTTCCATGAATTTAAAACCTCTGGCCAAAGGTTGAAAAAAATGCACAGAAAAAGTGATTAGAAAATAAAGTTAAAATAATATCTTATAGATTCTCAGTTTCATGAGCAAAATGCCTTAGTAAAAGTTTCAAAATTCTGAGAAAATTGATTATGGAATTTGGAAATTAGTCAAAAACAACAATTAGGAAAATAGCAGTTTTCTGACCACATTAATAATCAAAGTAATAAAAACCATATGATCATCTCAATAGATGCAGAAAAAGCATTTGATAAAATCCAACATCCATTCCTACTAAAAACGCTTGAGAGTATAGGAATAAATGAACTATTCCTTAGAATAATCAGGAGCATATATTTACGACCGTCAATAAGCATAATATGCAATAGAAATAAACTGGAACCTTTCCCAGTAAGATCAGGAGTGAAACAAGGTTGCCCACTATCACCATTACTATTCAATATAGTACTAGAAACGCTAGCCTAGGCAATAAGAGCTGAGAAAGAGATTCAAGGAATTAGAGTAGGAAATGAGGAAATCAAACTATCACTCTTTGCAGATGACATGATGGTATACTTAGAGAACCCTAAAGACTCTGCTAAAAAGCTATCAGAAATAATTCCGAATTTTAGCAAAGTTGCAGGATACAAAATAAATCCACATAAATCCTCATCATTTTTATATACCACCAACAAAATGCAATAGCAAAAAATACAAAGAGAAATTCCATTTCAAACAAATGTTGAGAGCATAAAATATTTGGGAATCCATCTACCAAAGAATAGTCAGGAATTATATGAGAAAAATTATGAAACACTTGCCACAAAAATAAAGTCAGATTTAAATAATTGGAAAGACATTCAGTGCTCTTGGATAGGCTGAGTGAATATAATCAAGATGACAATACTCCCCAAACTAATCTATTTATTTAGTGCTCTACCAATCAGATTCCCAAGAAACTATTTTAATGACCTAGAAAAAATAACAACAAAATTCATATGGAAGAATAAAAGGTCAAGAATTGCAAGGGAACTAATGAAAAAAAAGTCAGATGAAGGTGGTCTAGGTGTACCTGATCTAAAACTATATTATATAGCAGCAATCACCAAAACCATTGGGTATTGGCTAAGAAATAGACCCTGTCAATCAGTGGAACAGATTAGATACAAAGGACAAAAAAGGGTACATCTATAGCAATCTAGTGTTTGACAAACCCAAAGATACCAACATTAGGGATAAAAATTAATTATTTGGAAAAAACTATTGGGAAAACTGGAAATTAGTATGGCAGAAATTAGATATGGATCCACACTTAACACCATATACCAAGATACGATCAAAATGGGTCCATGATTTAGGTATAAAGAATGAAATCATAAATAGATTAGAGGAACAGAGAATAGTCTACCTCTCAGACCTGTGGAGGAGGAAGGAATTTATGACCAGAGGAGAACTAGAGATCATTATTGATCACAAAATAGAAGATTTTGATTACATCAAATTAAAAAGTTTCTGTACAAACAATACTAATGCAAACAAGATTAGAAGGGAAGTAACAAATTGGGAAAATATTTTTACAGTTAAAGGTTCCGATAAAGATCTCATTTCCAAAATATACAGAGAACTGACCCTAATTTATAAGAAATCAAACCATTCTCCAATTGATAAATGGTCAAAGGATATGAACAGACAATTCTCAGATGATGATATTGAAATTATATCCACTCATATGAAAGAGTGTTCCAAATCACTATTGATCAGAGAAATGCAAATTAAGACAACTCTGAGATACCACTACACACCTGTCAGACTGGCTAAGATGACAGGAACAAATAATGATGAATGTTGGAGGGGCTGTGGGAAAACTGGGACACTGATGCATTGTTGGTGGAGTTGTGAAAGAATCCAGCCATTCTGGAGAGCAATTTGGAACTATGCCCAAAAAGTTATCAAACTGTGCATACCCTTTGATCCAGCATTGCTGCTATTGGGCTTATATCCCAAAGAAATACTGTTTGTGGCAGCTCTTTTTGTAGTGGCTAGAAACTGGAAGATGAATGGATGTCCATCAATTGGAGAATGGTTGGGTAAATTATGAAGGTTATGGAATATTATTGCTCTGTAAGAAATGACCAGCAGGAGGAATACAGAGAGGCTTGGAGAGACTTACATGAACTGATGCTGAGTGAAATGAACAGAACCAGAAGATCACTGTACACTTCAATGTTGTATGAAGATGTATTCTGATGGAAGTAGAAATCTTCAACATAAAGAAGATCCAACTCACTTCCAGTTGATCAATGATGAACAGAAACAACTACACCCAGAGAAGGAACACTGGGAAGTGAATGTAAAATATTAGCACTGCTGTCTATCTACCCAGGTTACTTATACCTTCGGAATCTAATGCTTAACGTGCAACAAAAAACTTGGATTTACACACATATATTGTATCTGGGTTATATTCTAACACATGTAAAATATATGGGATTGCCTGTTATCAAGGGGAGAGAGTAGAGTGAGGGAGGGGATAATTAGGAAAAATGAATACAAGGGATAATGTTATTAAAAAAAATTACTCATGCATATATAATGTCAAAATATTTATAAATAAAATAAAAAGAAATTTAAAAAAAAAAAAGGAAAGAAAATAGCAGTTTTTACTAACTTTTCTTTGAATCTTATCTTGTCTGGAGTAATCTCCCACCTCAGAGGGGAGTGAGTTTCAGAGGGATTGCTGATGGGATTGTTGTCATCCTTATCATTATTTCCTATTTCCTAACTTCTCTCATATTTTAAAGTATTGTAGAAAAAGCCTTAATAGCTGTAGATTCAAAAACCTTGGAAAAAATTCCTGCCCAAGCAAGCTTGGAAGAATGCATATGGAGTGGGGGCCAAACTCCACCTTTCTCAAAATCTTGTCTCCAGCCACCCCAGTGTCATCAGCTTCTGTCCAGCAATTGTTTGAGAAGAATCTGGATGTCCCTGGCAGCACTCAGCATTGCAACATGGAGTGTGTAAGACACTCAACATCTTTTGTTTTTTGGTAAATTCACCATTCTTTATTTCAATTACAGAAATGGTCTAGCTATGTAATCTATGGCAAATTAATTTATATCTGATCAATTTTCTGATTTGTAAAGACAACTAATGTTGATTGTTACTTAACAAAAAACAAATGATATACGAATGTTAAATTTCTTCATATTTTGATAACTCTGGATTTTTAGATGTGACCAATATGCAATGCTAATGTTGAGAGATATAAATTACATTAAGCACATTCAACTAGGCCTCACTTAGACCTAGGAAGATAGTGTATAGAATCTTTCTCTTTTCTTCTTTCTTCCCTGACCTGAAGCAGGGATAAGAGGGAGAGAAAGAAACTATAATGTTATTTGAGATATGATAAAAGTGGTTTAAAGGAACTTTAATCAAAGCCCATTATAAGAATATATACATTGTAATCTATTTTCATTGAATTTAGGAAAACAGAAAAGCAGTTCACAGCTAACTTAAAAACTGTCACAAAAAAAAAAAAATCAGCCTGCTTTTGAGTTATCTAAAATCAGACTTCACAGGGTCCAGCCACAAAAAAATTACATCTTAACTTTCCTGGCTCACCCAGTAAAAATGATTTATGTAAAATTGGAACATATTCAAAATGGATATTTAGTTTGTCCAGAACATTTGATTAATATTTAGGAAATTTCATGAATTAAAGTCATATGAATTTCAAAAAATCTTTTAGCTCAACAAAAATATATGTATGCATATATATGTGTGTGTGTGTGTCTGTGTGTCTGTGTGTATAGGTATGTATCTACACATATATACATACATTACCTTGCCTTCTCTCTAAACAAAAAAGTAAAATTATGTAAGCAATGAAAATTATCTCTGAGAACTTCTCAGCTCAACAGTTTGGAGACAGAATAGATATGGCAACTATTAAGAAGGTGTAAACTCTATTTAACCTTGTTCATCCTATCTCAAATTATTTTGTAAATGTAAATTAAGCAATTTGGTATGTCTCACAGCTGCTAGAAAATTAATAGAAAAATTACAACAAAAACTATTTGGTTATTCTCAGGGAAAAAATTAAAAACAAATTTTGTTAACTAAGTTCTTTGGAGCTTTTGCTCAAAGTGAGATCTTTCTGACTCAGTTTCCCAATTCTGTTTCTTTGTTTCAAACTTGATCATTCCTGAGTCTGATAAAGTAAAACTATTAGAATTGTATATCAATCTAAATAAACTAAGGAAGTTTTATTTTGTCATGTGTGTGCTGTCAGACTGAGGCCTGAAGAATCAGTTTTGATGGTATTATCATACCTTCATATTTTCCTTTTATGACAAATTCCTATGATAAGAGCAAATGGTTAACACAAATTCAAGTATATAATATCTTGTTGTTTTTGAGATGAAAATATTTAGTCAATATATCCTAAATAATTTGATGAATGAATATTTGGCCTAGTCATTTATTTGTTATAGATACATATAAATGTTTAGTGAAATAAATTCTTTGTAGGTTTCCAAAATAATGTAAGAACAATTAACATGATTGTCTATAAGAATGAACTATTATTTTACTGTTCATTTGAAACTAAAACTAAAACATCTTTTAAGATTGATATATACTGTATATCCTGTGATACAAATATTTCATTACCTGAACATTGCTGCTCAATATACATTGGTCTTTGTACATCTTATAGAAGTCCTTGTGGACTTGTCTTTTTATCTCAGATCATCCTAACCTGTATTTGTTAGAATTGTTTTGTATTCCAGATTTTGGTCAGTTACAGCTGCATTGGCCAGCTTCAAGGAATTAAATCAACCTTTGTACACTTCAGTCAACTCCAACTTGCCACCCTCTCCATAAAAAAAAAGGGCTCCTGCAAGTGACTCAAAGCTATACCCATTCTCAGCAGAAAGCAGTTTCAAAAGATGAGATCATCCCCCTGGCACCCAGAGGACTTTGCACCCCATTTTTTTAAAGGGGGGAATTGGAACATTGGTGAATGGACCCCAAATTATCCAGTCTCTGGATGGGTATCTTGTTACAATGTATTTGGGACTTAGAATGGCACAAATTTTCACATTTCAGATATGGGATTCCATGATGTTTTTCAAACCCCTCAGAGATATACTATACAGTATATATTTTAAAATAACCACAGATATTCCTAACTGTTGATACTGTTTTAAGGAATGGCACTAGAATCCAAATCATGAATATGTTAGAAGGATACATTGTAAAATGTTACAATTGTATTTCATTCCAATGGCTTCTATTCAAATAGTTTGTCATATTCCATACCTATGGTTGTTATTATGAAACATCCATCCTATGTGATAATGTCTAATATGATCAATCACAATTGGTATAAGTCAGCAAGTAAACAGAAATTTAAAGAAAATTAGAAAATAGTAGTAGTGGAAGAGATTTGTGGGGTTACTCACTGATGGAATTCTAACAGATCTATCAACTATTACAACATTTGCTGTTTCAGCTACAGCACTTACAAAAACTGTTCAGACTGTTCAATTCACAGATAAGTCAGTGAAAAGTATATCATAAACTTTTTAGAACAAATTAATATAAATTATGAGTTAAAACAAGATTAAACTTAGCGGAACAATCATTAATATAGTTAAGGAATCATGTGAATAATTTGGAATCTTGATTACAACTAGCTTTTTAGCAAAAACATGACAAGAAGCAATGTCCATGGAATTGATCCTGATTAGTGTAGCTAACCAAATATTTGAGTGGTTAAAAAAGATAAATCCTGTTAATAATCTGACCTCTATGCTTTTGCATTTTGTTACTGATTGACTTAACCCCCTGGGCTGTCAAGTATGCTCTACAATCATTCTCAACTCTGAGAACCTAAGTCCATAGTCTTCGTTTTTAATTTTAAAAGGGAAGAATTGTAGAGGACCAGGAGGTAAGAATGCATACCAGGTTTTGAGTCTTACAGTAACTTGGCTCACCAAAACTCCCTTATTGAAATAGCAGAGACTGCTTGTCAAGATAATAAATTAATAATCTAGTGTCTGAAGCAAAATGCAAACACTACTCTTTGGATTAAAAAAAATTAAACCTTTGGATTTAGGACGGGAAAGAATGTCCACAAGGAGACTAAAGGTATTTGGGAGAGAGATACCTGAGATAATGGTTTTACTCTGATGTGTATCTCAACTATTTACATCTCTTTCTAAGTAAACAAGATCTGGGGCTTATGGGGTTTAATCATTTACATCATAGTAGAATTTTGTTAGGCTATAGAAATTTTAAAAGTGTACTTTATATCAAACCTATGAGCATTTGAAGTATATATATTTGTGTCTCTGATCAATAAACTTTGAAGAGTCCATAACCAGGACTTCTCCGCCTGGCCCCAGTATGTCACATCCTTCATCACTACAGGAGCTGGACTCCAATACTCCTTGTTATGCCCATCCAGGACAACAAGGCCAGATGGAGCTGAGTACCTCACTTTAAGTTTCCCCCAATCCAATCAACATCTCATTTCCCCAAACCCATCCATTCCTGTTCTTTGTTATGTACTCCTGCCAGTCACAAAATTTCTCATCTCTTTCCATATACATAGGAGATCTTGGTTCAAAGAGCTTTTACTTTTTTGTTAAGTGTAGGTTAGCCACTAAGGGATTTGGGGGATGCCTTTCTAATTCTCAAGAATTAGAGCTCAAGTTCCAATTCCTATGCACCTCCCTATCCTTCAATTTTAAATACCCAATACAAGTTAAACTCAATGTCATCTATATTAGTGATTAATGTAGATAAAAGATAACTGCAAAGTTATCTACATTATACAATATACAAATACAAGGATATTTACTGAAAAGATAAGGCAAAATCTCAGATTTCACTCTTTTCTACCTCTTGGTCTAAGAGGAAGACTAGACTTAGACTTAAGGTGATCGCTACAAACAGTCTTCCCCAGTCAGAAAACTTCTCAGTATAATAGGGGCTAATGGACACATTGTACCCTTATTTGCAGTATGATAGTGTCTCAGTACTAGGTCAATCAGACCATTTATCACTTGGGTAAATAGGGCTGAGTAATGCCAGAGAAACAGGAGCAAGCTAGAGATTAGAGCGTATTTAATAGTTTATTAAATGGGAGAGAATTACTAGGACCAAATGGATCCATGGTTTGGTCCCAGGGCTGAATGAGACTATAGTCTCAAAGAATCCAGCAGGGAATGTCAAATACAAGATTCTTTTATAGGGTTACAAAGAAGGATGACACAATGGGGGAGGTACCTGGATGGGGATGATCTTATGGAGGGGAAGAATTTAGGATGAGGCTGATATGAGAGGCTCCAGATATTCTAAAGATGTCTAAAATGAATAAAGACCTTTATCCCATCAAACATTAAGAGGGAATGGTTATAACCTGAGGCAGAGTAACTGAATAGGACAATTAGGGAAACTGGGTCAAGCTATTAAAAGGGAACAGGCTGCTCATCTTGCTCTTCTCACTCTGAAACTCAAGGTCCATCCTGTTCCTGGTTCAATCCTGGTTTTCAATACCAACTGATGAGGTCAGGATAGCTTTTGCTAGTTTGAAATGAACATATGACAATAACCATTCTCTTTTCAAAAGGTAGGTTTATTTAGAAGAGGTTACAGAGCAAATAAGATGTAAAATAGGCACCAGGGGTGACAAATATAAAATAAAGTTGGGTGGAAATAGGGTTTACCAAGGAAAGGAATTTGGAAGACTCCATTAAAGGAATATGTCATGAGCCCTGTATATGCCATTGACTGGTAGACTAAATCCATAGAGTTTAGCAGACGAGCCAGAATTAGCCAGAGTAAGGAGAAAGATGCCATTAAATGGAAAGCACTATGAGGAGGGAGGGCTAGAGTAGCCCATAGTGGGCTTCATTCCTAAACGGACTTAGCAAAGATATTCATCATGAGCAGATTTTTTATAGAGAAAATGCCTTGGGGGTTTTTCAGAGGAGGAGGGGAAGTGTCAGGGAACTCAGAGCAAGGGATGGAAGAGAAGCCAGATGATTTTCCTGGCAGATCAGGTCCCAGACCTATCTAAAAATATGCTAATCAATGTCCCAAAGATTGTTTAAAAATTCAGAGATTCCTTTGACCCAGCAGCGCTACTACTGGGATTATATCCCAAAGAAATACTAAAGAACGGAAAGAGACATATATGTGCCAAAATGTTTGTGGCAGCTCTTTTTGTTGTAGCTAGAAACTGGAAGATGAATGGATGTCCATCAGTTGGAGAATGGTTGGGTAAATTGTGGTATATGAAAGTTATGGAATATTATTGCTCAGTAAGAAATGACCAGCAGGAGGAATACAGAGAGGGTTGGAGAGACTTAAATCAACTGATGCTGAGTGAAATGAGCAGAACCAGAAGATCACTGTATACTTCAACAACGATACTGTATGAGGATGTATTCTGATGGAAGTGGAAATCTTCAACATAAAGAAGATCCAACTCACTTCCAGTTGATCAATGATGGACAGAGGTAGATACACCCAGAGAAGAAACACTGGGAGGGGAATGTAAATTGTTAGCATAATATCTGTCTGCCCAGGTTGCAGTACCTTCGGATTCTAATGTTTATTGTGCAACAAGAAAATGATATTCACACACATGTATTGTACTTAGACTATATTGTAACACATGTAAAATGTATGGTATTGCCTGTCGTCGGGGGGAGGGAATAAGGGAGGGGGGGTAATTTGGAAAAATGAATACAAGGGATAATATTATAATATATATATATATATATATATATATAATAAAAAAATTTTAAAAAAAAAAATAAAAAAAAAATAAAAAGATGAGATTGAGTTGCATCAGAAAGAATATTAAAAAAAAAAAAAAAAAAAAAAATTCAGAGATTGTTGGATAGACAATGGAGGGTCCATGGCACAGAGTCCCCTGTAAAGAAATTTACAGGCCCAAAAACCTAAATTGATAAAAAGGTGTTTGGGACAAGAAGACCTACCCAAATTGACTACTCAGAGATCACTCATAGAAAGCAGAATTATTTATTAGAATCTCGAGAATCAGACCCCATTCTGATCTTTGAGCCAAATTTCACAGCAGGATAGGCCAGAGCCTTGAAAATGCTTACAGCTTTTATACATTTCAGACAAAGAACCTTCAAAATCCCGCCCTCTATATGTTGTGATTGGTCACATCAGTCTACTGTACCCCTAGTTGGTAGTAGACAAAGTGATATACAAATTCTCTGGCCATGTTGGACAATGGAATGTTATTTAGACCTTATCTAAAATCACATGATTCTGGGGAAACCCAAACTGAGGCCTAATAGGCTTGGTCTACTTTAGTAAACAGTCTCTGATCAATATGTGCTGTAAGTTATTCACCCTGTTCCCACACATGGGGTTTGGAAGTAAAGTTAAAGCCTAGTTAGTAAAAGGCAAAGGTAGAGATAAAAGGGCACCAGAATAAGATTCCAGTGGGCAGAAATCCTTGGCATGCCAGGGGTAAGGCTGTCATGTTAGGAACCTCTGCAAAGAGAGAACTCCAGTTTGGTTCTTTTATAATAAGAGATTTAGCTAAAGGGGCGTATGGGTAGTATCCCAAATTGGCTCAGATCTGGATGGATGTTGTGGGAGCCCAGATCTCCTATTGGAATTTAAAGGGGTGCTTTTGACAGGATTTGTGTCCTAGCTTCTTGAATTGATAATTCATCAGTTAGGAGGGGCTGGGAATTAGAAAGGAATAAATCAGTCTGAAAGGATTAGTTTTCCAAGGGGAGCACAATCCACATCATTCCCTTGAAAGGATTAGTTTCTTAAAGGGAACACAACCCACAACACTACCTCTCTCTCTTAGAGGCTTATAGCAGTTTTTCTCTTGATTACCATAAGATAAAAAGAGAGATGGTTTGTCAGTATATTTGGTGCCCAGTTTCTGCTACCATGTAATATGAAAATAAGAAATAATTACTGAATTCTGAAATGGACTCTTCCATTTTGGATCATTATTCACTCCTTTAAAAGTAAAATCAGGCATCCGCAAGAGTCCCTTACACATAGTTCCAGGACTGGGCCCTCATTGTCTAATCTCCTACAATTCAAGCAATAAGAAAGCAGGATTTTGTATTCTGTATACTTTTAAATGAATCACATGACTCTGAAGATGTCTGCTGGCACTTCTCTCTGATAGTTTCATTTCAATGGTCTATAAGGAATATTTTCAAATTTATAAGAATGAGAGTTGATAAGGAGTCAAAAAAGTTTTTAGGGGAAGAAATTCAACTTAGCTACAGCCATTTGAAAAAATGTCCTAAATCAATTAATAATCACAGAAATGAAAATTCAAGTCGCTCATACTCATCAGAATGGCAAAACTGACAAATGTTGAAGTTAGAAGACAAACATTTAACATAGGATCAATGAATTGATGCAGTTGATGAAATTCTTGGTCCTTGGTAGTATTTATGTGGGGCTTCACAGGAGAAAACCTGAATTATTATCCAAGCTACTCCTAGGGCAAGTACTGATACAATTACCTCTTTAAGGAGATTTTTTTTTTTTTAAGTAAGCCTTTCTTTCTTTGTTGAATTCCTTGTTGACAAATTCATCAAGATCCCACAGATTACTATATCCAAGCAGAAGGCCAAGTTATGATGTCAACCCTAAGGTTATTTCTCTCCTATAAAAGAACCTATCTATGTCCCAATCTCTCCTAACTCCAATTAGGACCCTAAATCCTTTTAGGATTATCCCATCTATTCTTTGCACATTCATTAGGAGCCACCTGCCCTAAAGCAGCAATTTAACTTTGCCTGCTTTATGATATCTTCTCCCTGGTTAACTGTAAATTCTGCCAGGGAATTTAAATCCCATATAGAAAATAATCCACTGTCAACAGCATAATAAAATCTTTGCCTCTTGACTTGGAAATGGTCTTGTACAATAATGTTAAACATATTTTCACATTAGATTTTGAAAGAAGATATAGAACAAAAGGGGAAAACCATGGTGGGGGAGGGGGAGAAATAAATGAAAACCAAAAAAAAGTGTATTCAATCTGCATTCAGACTCCATGGAAATGGATAGCATTTTCCATTATGAGTATTTTGGAATTATCTTGGATCATTGTGTAGAAGGGAAGAGCTAAACTATGATAGCATAGATGATCATCACACAATATTGCTGTTACTATGTACAACGTTTTTTCCCTCAAAGATTTCTTTGGAATATATATACCCAGTAGTGATGCTGCGGGATCAATAAGTATTCACTGTTTTACAATCCTTTAGACATAGTTCTAAATTGTTCTCAATAATGCTTTAATGTCTCAATTTTCCCCCATCCTCTCCAACATTTATCATTATCTTTTCCTGTCAATTTGAAAGGTGTGAGATGGTACTCCAAATATGTCTTAATTTAATTTCTCTTATCAATAGTGATGTAGAACATTTTTTTCATATGATTATCAATATCTTTAATTTCTTCATCTGAAAACTCCCTTTGACTATTTATCAATTGAGGAATAACTTGTATTTTTACAAATTTCATTAAATTCTCTATTTAGTTGAGAAACGAGTCCATTATCAGAAATGCTTGCTGTAAAAATTGTTTCCCAGACTCCTTAAAAGTGACACCAGAAGCATGACCCATCTTCAACCAATCAATGGCCATTTTCCTTTTTATTTCATAATTAAGGAGTTTTTTTCATACATTAAGGATTAAGTTTATCTTATAATAACATCCTGACAGAAAACAATTCTCTCCCCCAACTACATGGCAAAAGGAGACATTTGTTCGGAGAGAGATCTTAAAACTGAATTTTGCTCTATCAAATAAAATACTTTTAAAATCAACAAATATAAACATAGTGGGGTATTGTTTTCTGTATGCCTCTTTCTAAACTGTAAAAATAAGGTCTGGTTACAAAATTGTCTAAAAATAACCCTGTATGAAACACAGATTAAAAAATTGGAGACTAAACAAGCTAACAACTAGTATGAATTTTTTAAAACTGGAGAATAAACAAATTTAAAATCCCCAGTCAAATATCTTAAAAATTAGAACATTAAATTAATAAATGAAACTAGGATTTGGTTTTATGAAAAAAACAACAACAATGAAATAGAAATTACTGCAATAATGAAGATTAAATCAAAGTAATTATTAGAAGTTATTTTGTCCAATTATTTGCTAATAAAGTTAACAATTTAAGTGAAATGGAAGAATATTTACAAAAATATAAACTCTAAAATAACAGTAGAGGAAACAGAAAATCTAAATAAATCAATATTAGAAAAAAGGATTGAAAAGACCATAAATAAGCTTCCTAAGAAAAAAGTATCAGGATCAGATGGATTTACAAGTGCATTCTATCATATTTTAAACTAATTTCAAATCAAGAGTAAAGGATCTATGAAATCTGAACTTAATTATATAGCCTTGGGGGTGGGGAGAGAGTAAGAAAGGGAAAAAAAGAATAAAGTAAAGTATACAGCAGAGAACAAAAGAAAACTTACAAAGAAAAGATCAACAACTCAGCACTGTGTATTATATAGATTTTCTTAAAAATGGAAATTTATTGCCACATTTTGAATTCTCTCTTATGTTTTGCCATACACATGGCAATTTTTTTCTTTTTCTATTTTGAAATAAATTTTTAAAAAGAAAGAAATTCACAGCCTAAGAAGAAAAATTTTCAAAAAGGATCTATGAAGGAAGATACTATCATATCCAAAGAAATAACTATGTATAATATTTTTTACATTTGTCTGTATCTATATATACCTAATGACAAACTTCTCAGAGGTGTGGAGAAAGGGAGAAAAAAAAAAGTGCACAGCAAAAAAGAAAAGAAAAATTAAAGGGAACTCCAGAAAAGGAGGGTAGCTTTAATAAGGATGTATAATATTTATTACATAGGTTTTCAAAAAAGTAAGCAGTGTGGAATGGAAATTTATGGTTATATATTGAATCCTCTTCTTACGTTGTACTATGCACTGGCTTTGGTTTGGATTTTTGTTGTTATTGCTTGTTTGTTTGTATTTTGTCTTTTTGTATTTAAATTCAAAATAAATAAAAGTCAACCAAACAAACAAACCTGCCTGGGTTACCCTAACCAATTACCTTCTTTGTTCCCATTTTTGCTAGAATAATTGAATTGGAAAAGACCTTTAGGGGTCATCTTGGTCAGATTCTTTATTCTACAGAAAGGAAATTATTTGCAGAAAAATTAAGTGATTTTTCCCAAGATCATCCAGAGGCAGCCAAATGGGGATCCAAACTTACTTTGAATCTGACTTCTCTAAATCCAATATATATTCTGCCCCAATTTCTATCTTCTTTCAATAACTACTAAATGCTTCTATACAAAGGATGAGGAGGGAAAGTGATGCAAAAAAGGGAACATTTATGAGTCATTTAAAAACTACGCAGAAGAAAGCAGAAGGATATTCAAGGAAGAACGCAGAAAAGCAGAGCAGTTTTGTAACTGTCATTAAACTTTGTCACATACACATAAAAAACAAACCATGCAATAAAAGTTAATAACTTTTTATTAAATTCTTTTTCTGTTCTTTGTATATTGAAATGTTCATACTTTACTTTTTTCACTTTATTTTTCTTGCTTTTTTGTTTGCTTATTTTTTGCAACATATTTAAAATATAAATGTTTTGCATGACATGTATAATTGATATCATATTGCTTGCCTTCTCTGTGATGGGGGAGGAGTGAGAGAGGAGAGGAGTTGGAACTCAAGATTTTTAAAAATAAATTGATTTTTTAGAAAACAGAAATGTGCTTGTTGCTATTTTTCATATTCATCATGATTTAAAAATTAACATTTTAGAAGTCAAACAATTGGCATGGATCTAGTAAAATGTATATTATTTTCTCTTAACTGGTCCCTAAGACATAGCATTCTTTTCTTTCTTCCCTGCTCCCTATAGCAACTATTCTAAACCTTCTTTTCTTTCAAGCCCCCAGTGCCCTCCCCTCAATCTTAGCAGGGAACATTTGCCTCTTCTTTTACTGACAAAATCAAGTTCATCCATTGTGAACTCTGTCTTCTTTACTCCACACCATAAATTCCCTCTGTTCTTCATTCTTTCCTTTGTTAGATCCAAGGCTCTGAGAAAGAGGTAGTTTTTTTTTTTTTTCCTTGCCATACTCAATTTCTTTTCTTGTATCCTTGATCTCCTTTTCCCTCTCTTTTTCAGGCTCTTTCTCTTCAAACATTTCTTCTTTTCTCTAATATTTCCCTACCTACTTGCTTCATCTCTGTTGCCAACAAACATGACCAAGTAAACCCCTCCTCCTTAAATAATACTCATTTTAGACCTACACTCCCTCCCTAAGCTATAGAGACTACACTTTTCCCCCACCAAGCTCCCAAGAAAAAAAACTTCATTCTTTGTCTCCATTTCCTCTCTTTTCATCCACTTAACTCCTTGCAGCCTGATCTCTGACTTCACTATTTGTCTGAAACTGCTCTCAAAGGTTATTATTTTTTTTAATTCAAAAATGTTTATTAAAAATCTGCTATGTTCATGACATCATACTGGACTATGGAGTTTCTTTTTTTTTTTTTTTTTCTTTTCTATTTCCCACTCTTTTTTTTTTTTTTTGAATTTTTTTTTATTAATTTTTATAATTATAACATTTTCTTTGGCAGTACATATTCTTAGGTAATTTTTTTTTTTTTTTTTTTTTTTACAACATTATCCCTTGTACTCCCTTCTGTTCCGAGTTTTTCCCCTCTTTCCTTCCACCCCTTTCCCTGGATGGCGGGCATTCCCATACATATTAAATATCTTGTAGTATATCTTAAGTACAATATATATGTGCAGAACCGAATTTTGTTGTTGTTGTTGCAAAGGAAGGATTGTATTCACAAGGTAAAAATAATGTGGGAAGAGAAACAAAACAAAACAAAACAAAAAAAACAATGCTCACAGTTTACACTCATTTCCCAGTGTTCCTTCTCTGGGTGTAGCTGATTCTGTCCATCATTGATCAATTGGAATTGGATTAGCTCTTCTCTATGTTGAAGATATCCACTTCCATCAGAATACATCCTCATACAGTATCATTGTTGAAGTGTATAATGATTCCCTAGTTCTGCTCGTTTCACTCAGCATCAGTTCATGTAAGTCTCTCCAAGCTTCTCTGTATTCATCCTGCTGGTCATTTCTTACAGAGCAATAATATTCCATAACATTCATATACCATAATTTACCCAACCATTCTCCAATTATGGACATCCATTCATTTTCCAGTTTTTAGCCACTATGAAAAGAACTGCCACAAACATTTTGGCACATACAGGTCCCTTTCTCTTTAGTATTTCCTTGGGATATAAGCCCAGTAGTAGCACTGCTGGATCAAAGGGTATGCACATTTTGATAACTTTTTGGGCATAATTCCAGATTGTCTCAAAAGTTATCTTGATGGGGGAATCCTGAAACTGTCCTTGACTTTTGGGGTGAGCCCTGAAACTCTCCTGACAGGGACCCACTCTTGGGGCAGTTAAGTGGTTTCATTAAGATTGGCCCAGGACCACTCTAAACTTAGCTGGAACTTAAGTGGTCTCATTTGGCTGGAGATCTGGACCATATATCTCTATTGATAACTAGCTGCACCCTCTATTGAGCTGAAAATTAGTCCAGGACTACTACTTAGCTCAAACTTAAGTGGTATTCTACTGGAAATCAAGGCCTGGGGGCAGTGACAACATTGAAATAATTTCATTCAATTGAAACTTCAGTCTCAGATTTCCTATTTAATGGGCAATTTGGGGACTCATTTCTTTGCAGAGACCTTAATGCAGGAATCATGCCATACCAAGGGACCTCTCTTTGGCATAGCTGCCTGCCAGGACTCCTGCCCGCTATGAAGACATTTTCTTCTTAGCCTTAACCCCTCTCTAACTGTCTGCCAGGATTTCTCTGTGAGGACCTTTATCTCTCTTTACCTTGCCAATGAAGAAATCAGTGTCCTAGCAAAAGTTGACTTCTGCAGTGCCAACAATAAACTTCCTTTTGCCAGTTTAATATTTTTGGTTTGTGAATTCTTTCACATTGTACCTATGCCGACCAGAGAGGGGTTCCCACAACTCTCTGCATTGCCACTAATCTCATTATTTGGTTCCCTGACCAGGAATGACCTCATCAATCTAGAAACTACTCTTAGCAGCTAAATCTAAGGACTCCACTGCACTTTTTCATCACCATGGACCAAAACCTCTTCCTAGACAATCCCTTGCCTCAGGTTTTTGTGACAGTCTTGTTCTCCCCTGGTTCTCCTGTGGGTGTATCACCATCCACACCTCACCCCTTCAGTGCAGGTGTCTCTCAAGGTTCCAGCATGGGCTCCCTCCCTTATTTCTTTTCTTTCCTTACATAATCTCATCTGTCCCTATGAATAGCCTTCTCTTTCTTAATGATTCCCAAATCTAATGGACCCACATTTAACACCACATACTAAGATAAGATCAAAATGGGTCCAAGAGGCATAAAGAACGAAATCATAAATAAATTAGAAGAACATAGGATAGTTTACCTCTCAGACTTGTGGAGGAGGAAGGAATTTGTGTCCAAAGGAGAACTAGAGATCATTATTGATCACAAAGTAGAAAATTTTGATTACATCAAATAAAAAGTTTTTGCACAAACAAAACTAATGCAAACAAGATTAGAAGGGAAGTAACAAATTGGGAAAACATTTTTACAGTTAAAGGTTCTGATAAAGGCCTCATCTCCAAAATATACAGAGAATTGACTTTAATTTATAAGAAATCAAGCCATTCTCCAATTGATAAATGGTCAAAGGATATGAACAGACAATTTTCAGATGATGAAATTAAAACTATTTCCACTCATATGAAAGTGTTCCAAATCACTATTGATCAGAGAAATGCAAATTAAGACAACTTTGAGATATCATTACACACCTGTCAGATTGGCTAAGATGATAGGAACTAATAATGATGAATGTTGGAGGGGATGTGGGAAAACTGGGACACTGACGCATTGTTGGTGGAGTTGTGAAAGAATCCAGCCATTCTGGAGAGCAATCTGGAATTATGCCCAAAAAGTTATCAAAATGTACATACCCTTTGATCCAGCAGTGCTACTACTGGGCTTATATCCCAAGGAAATACTAAAGAAAGGAAAGGGACCTGTATGTGCCAAAATGTTTGTGGCAGCCCTTTTTGTAGTGGCTAGAAACTGGAAAATTAATGGATGCCCATCAATTGGAAAATGGTTGGGTAAATTATGGTATATGAATGTTATGGAATATTATTGTTCAGTAAGAAATGACCAACAGGAGGAATACAGAGAGGCTTGGAGAGACTTATATCAACTGATGCTGAGTGAAACAAGCAGAACTAGGGGATCATTATACACTTCAACAATGATACTGTATGAGGATGTATTCTGATGGAAGTGAATATCTTCAACATAGAGAAGAGCTAATCCAATTCCAATTGACCAATGATGGACAGAATCAGCTACACCCAGAAAAGGGACACTGGGAAATGAGTGTAAACTGAGAGCATTGTTTTTTTTTTTGTTTGTTTGTTTTGTTTTGTTTCTCTTCCCAGATTATTTTTACCTTGCGAATACAATCTTTCCTTTGCAATAACAACAACAAAATTCGGTTCTGCACATATATATTGTACCTAAGATATACTATAAGTTATTTAATATGTATGGGAATGCCTGCCATCTAGGGGAGGGGGTGGAGGGAAGGAGGGGAAAAACTCGGAACAGAAGGGAGTACAAGGGATAATGTAAAAAAAAAAAAATTACCTATGCATATGTAATGTCAAAAAAAAAAGTTATAATTATAAAAATTAATAAAAAAATGTTAAAAAAAAAAGAAAATGAATGGATGCCCATCAATTGGAGAATGGTTGGATAAATTATGGTATATGAATGTTATGGAATATTATTGTTCTGTAAGAAATGACCAATAGGAGGAATACAGAGAGGCTTGGAGAGACTTACATGAACTGATGCTGAGTGAAATGAGCAGAACTAGGAGATTATTATGCACTCCAACAACAATACTCTATGAGGATGTATTCTGATGGAAGTGGATATCTTCAACATAGAGAAGAGCTAATCCAATTCCAAATGATCAATGATGAACAGAATCAGCTACACCCAGAAAAGGAACATTGGGAAATGAGTGTAAACTGTGAGCATTTTTTTGTTTGTTTGTTTCTTTGTTTTTCTTCCCAGATTAGTTTTACCTTCCGAATACAATTCTTCCTTTGCAACAATAACAACCACAAAATTCGGTTCTGCACACATATATTGTACCTAGGATATACTATAAGATATTAATATATATGGGAATGCCTGCCATCTAGGGGAGGGAGTGGAGGGAAGGAGGGGAAAAACTCAGAACAGAAGGGAATATAAGGGATAATGTTGTTAAAAAAAAAAAAAATTACCTATGCATATGTAATGTAAAAAAAAAAAAAGTTATAATTATAAAATTAATTTTTAAAAAACTCAAAAAAATTTAAAAAAATGATTCCCAAATCTAGAAAAATCCAGCCCTATTCTGTCTTCTGAACTCCTCCTGCTGGGTGTTCCACTGGCACATTAAACTCAACATGTCCAAAAATAGAACTCAAGTTTTCTCCAAAACCAGCCCCTCTTACAAATTTTCCTATTTTTGTTGAGGACAGAGGACCACCTTCCTTCTAGGTTTAGAACCTTGAAGTCATCCTTAACTCTTCTCCCTCCATCACCTTGCATATCCAATCAGTTTCCAAGTCTTATTGAGTCTACTTTTTCTACACTTACAAAGTTATGCTCTTCCTTTTAACTCCTCCACCTAGTTGGAGACCACTTAGTAGTTCTCCCAGATTCTAGTTTTCCTCTTCTCCATTCTATCAGCAGACAACAAATAAGCTTCTTAAGATGCAGACAAGTCTGACAATTTAATTTCCCTGCTCACAAGTGCTTGCTTGTTAACTGTTTTTATAAACAACTCTTAAGCCTCACATTTTAGCTTTAACCTATCTCCTCAGGCCTGTCACATGATTTCCCCTTCACATTCTTTACATTCCAGACCCACTGGGCTGTAGTAGCCATAGTCTCAGCCCTACATTTTATCTCCCACAGGCCTTCCCACATGCTCTGAACACATTCTGCTTTACCTCTGCCCCCAGGCATCTTTAGCTTCCATCCAAACACAGTTGCTAGAGTTCTCTATCTTTCCCCTTAAATTCTCTTGTATTTAAAGTTTTACTTGATGTTTCCCCGACAGAAAAGGGAGGAGTTATTTTTGTTCTTGTAGTTTTATCTCCAGTACCTGAGAAGTAAGGAAGTTTAGGGAGATGATCTTGGAATTAGGAAGCTGGGAGTGGGAGGGAGTGGGGGAGGTGGGAGGTTTCAAGGCATGACACTGACCAAGTAATTTTACTTCTCAGCTATGTCAGCCAACTCTCTTATTCTGTGAATTAGAAGAGATGTATAGAACAGGAAGAGTGTAAGAAATTCTACATTGGGAGTTTCCATACCAATGAAATCACTGGTGCAGACTTAGAAAAACAAACAAAAATCCAGGACTTGGACATAATATAATATATATTGCATATAATAGATAATGTTTACTAAATTAAATTGAATTCCCACTTTCATCAAGGATATCCTCCATAAATACAAAGACCATCCTCCTAACAACTTTATAGAGATGGGAAAATAGACATACTAGTCAATAGTTGATTTCTTCTCTGCTGCTTTGGTAATGATGGGGTGAAACCTGAAACTGTCTTTGACTTTTGGGGTGATTCCCTGAAACTCTCCTGATAGGAACTCACCCTTGGGGCAGTTTAGTGGTTTCATTAAGATTGGCCCAGGACCACTCCCTACTTAGCTGGAACTTAAGTGGTCTCATTTGGCTCAAGATCTGTACCTGAATCCCGTCTGAGGGCTGCACCCTCTATTGAGCTGAAATTAGTCCAGGATCATTCCTATTTAGGCTTAAACTTAAGTGGTCTCATTCTATTGGAAATCTAGGCCTGGGGACAGTGACAACATTGAAGGAATTTCATTCAATTGATTTCTTATTAAAAAGGTAATTTTAAACTCTTAACTTGCAGGAGCCCAAAGTAGGATTATGTTTACAAGGGTCCTTTTTCTTTCTTTCTTTCTTTTTTTTTTTTTTTTAATTTTATTTAGAATTTTTTTTCCCACAGTATATATGCATGAGTAATTTTTTTTTATAATATTATCCCTTGTATTCATTTTTCCAAATTATCCCCCCCTCCCTCTACTCCCTCCCCTTGATGACAGGCAATCCCATATATTTTACATGTGTTACAATATAACCCAGATACAATATATGTGTGTAAATACCATTTTCCTGTTGCACATTAAGTATTGGATTCCGAAGGTATAAGTAACCTGGGTAGATAGACAGTAGTGCTAACAATTTACATTCACTTCCCAGTGTTCCTTCTCTGGGTGTAGTTATTTCTGTCCATCATTGATCAACTGGAAGTGAGTTGGATCTTCTTTATGTTGAAGATATCCACTTCCATCAGAATACATCTTCATACAACATTGAAGTGTACAGCGATCTTCTGATTCTATTCATTTCACTCAGCATCAGTTCATGTAAGTCTCTCCAAGCCTCTCTGTATTCCTCCTGCTGGTCATTTCTTACAGAGCAATAATATTCCATAACCTTCATATACCATAATTTAAGGGGTCCTCTTTCTTAGCACAGCTGCCTACCAGGACCTCTGCCCGCTGTGAAGACAGCCTCCATTTCTCTGCCAGGATTTCTCTGCTAGGATCTTTATTTCTGTACCAAAACCTTGCCACTGAGGAAGTCAATCTCCTAGCAAAAGTTGATTTCTGCAGTCCCAACAATAAATTCTCTTTTACCAGTGTTGTGCCACAGTTCTCTTTTAATGTCCTGACCCAGTTTCCCCAATTGTCCTATTCAGTTACTCTGCCTCAGTTTATAACCATTCCCTCTTAATGTCAGGATAAAGGTCTTATATCTTAGACCTCAGGCTATATTCACTTCCTCTTAATGTTTGCTGGGATCCAGATCTTTATCCATTTCAGACATCATTAGAATATTAGGAGCCTCTCCAGTACCTCCTTCCATTATGTCATCCTAGGTGCCTGCCTCTATTATGTAATCCTTATTCTAGGTTCTCCCCCCATTAGGTCATCCCCATCTGGGTATCTTTCCCCATTATGTCATGGGTCTTGTAACCCTATAAAATAATTTTGTTATCAGACATTCAGTGATGAATTCTTTGAGATGGTAGTTTCATTCAGCCCTGGGACCAAACCATGGATGCATTTGGTCCCAATAAATGTCTCCATTTAATAAATTCTGTATTGAATATTCTCTAATCTCTATCTTGCTCAGTTTTCTCTGGCATTACACCAGTCAAACTTTTTGGGTTCATGAATTCTTTCACATTGAACCCGCACCGACCAGAAGGGGATTCTCACACCTCAAACTCTCGTTACTGCCACTAACTACATCAGTAACATTATGCACTTGTAACCTTGTCCCTTTGGGAGTTAATCTATTTTTTTCAAAATCTAAAATAATTGTTCCTGAAATGCATTTAAAATTATGTTATTGTTGTTTCAGTCATGTTGAACTCTGGGACCACATTTGGGATTTTCTTGACAAACATCCTGGAGTGGTTTGCCATTTCCTTTTCCAGCTTATTTGACAAATGAGGAAACGAGCAAACGGTTAAATGACTTGTCTAGGGTCACATAGTTCCGTGTTTGAAATTAGATTTGAACTCAGATTTTCCTGATGCTAGGTCTGGTGCCAACTAACTGCACTTAAGTACTTCATAAATAGTTACTGATTGATTAATATATTTCAGGTCAGACTTCTAGTTAAAAAGAACACTAGTCTGGAAGTCAAATCTTGGTTTCTAAAAGTAGGGTCTTAGTCACTGAATAGTTTTGTGATCATGGTCAAATCTTTTCCACTCTCTGGGTTTCAGTTTTCTCAACTACAAAATGAGAATAATAATCTCTGCTCAGTCTGCCCCACAGGGTCATTTTAAGTCTTTTAAAAAGCTAATGGAGCAGATCTTCAGATCTTCTTAAAATGAAGGATGATTACATTTCCTAGAAATCTTAATATCAGTGTATTTGTGCATATAGCATAATGTTGGCCCAGCTCCTTAGAGAAATCTGGAAAACTTTGGAAAAGATGGGACTGAGAAGAAGGGTGGGGGGGGGCAGGCGGGGGATGTCTATGAATTAACATATATACTTATGTATATGAGATCTGGTTGGTTCAGAGCTGTTGCTTCAAGACTTCAGTTTAAAGTATTGACTCCAAAAATCCTTTCTCAAATACATAAGTGTAGATAACAGAAGAATTTACAACCAGGCATGGGATAGAAATAATTATAAAATACTAAGTATATAATCATACTTTATAACCATGTGAAACTAAAAAAACAAACAAACAAACCTTTAATACTAACAACAATAGTAGTAGTGGTTAACACTTAAATAATATTTTAAGATTTACAAAACATTTTACAAATACTATCTCATTAGTTCTTCTTAACAATCCTAGGAGTTAAGTGCTATATGAATGTAGACTAAATGAGAAAAAAAAGATATAATTGTGGGGAAATATCTTTGTGCAAAATTGATCTGCATCTAAATTCTAAAGAGATTTGACACAAATCTAAAAGATTAAGAGATCATTCCCTACTAAGGATATAAGTGAAGAGTTCTTAAAAGATAAATGATTAGTAACTATAGGAAAAATTGTGTCAAATCACTAAGAGAAATAACATTAAAACAATTCTGAGGCATCCCTTTATACTCTGAAAACCAGTGATAAGAATGCTATCAGCTGGTCCAACCATTGTGGAAAACATGGTTTTGTTTTGGAATGGAAAAAATGAAAAACAATAAGGAAAGTCACTAAGCTGTTCATACTGTTTATCCCAAGAGCTCTCACAGGCTAAATACTCTAGGCTGAAGAGAGAATAAATATTTGGAAATATAACCACACATATATATATAAAACAGCAATGTTTGTGGCAAAGAAAACTTGCATATAAAGTAGATATCAATCTACTGGGGAATGGCTAAACAGATTGTTCATGTGAATGGCATGGAATATTATTATTCTCTAAGAAATTGTGAATATAAATAATTCAGAGGTGCAGAACCAAGAGAATTACAAACAAAATAGCAACAGAATGTTATTAGGAAAAAATGAAGTTGAACAATACATAATCATAATGACCAAGATGAAGAAATATACCACAGAAAGGAGTGGTATTGGTGTAGCAAGCACATTACATAAGCTATTAGATGTGGTTGCTTTGTCAGTTGAAGTTGTTTAACAGTTTTTCTCTATTATAAAGGAAGGCTCATTTGGGATAGTGGTGAAGGGTTACCTAGTAGTAACTACAATACAAAAACAAAAGGCATCAACAAAACCTTTAAGATAAAACAAAACAAAACAAAGGAAAAAGACCTCCAAAAAAAGGTATGATAAGATATTGTATCTAATCAGATTTTTTTCAGTGTTTTGCTGATTCTCTGACCCTTTAAAAAAAGTATTTAGTTAGGTTAGAGGGAAAGGGATACTGGAGAAAATGTAAGCAATATAAAAACAAAAGATATCAATAAAATATAATTTAAAGAAAAATAAATTATGGGAGGATTCTGGGAAGATGGTGAAGTAGGTTGGTAAATTTTCATGCTCTCCAGATTTCCCCCACAAATAGAACAAATTTGTGCCTCAGGGTGAACACAGATTGGTGGAAAATCAAGAAGACTTGGGGCAGAACTGGGGTCCTCTTGATAGAACCCTAGAAGGATCAGAAAAAAACTTGGATTGTGGATTAATCTGTGTGAAGTGCAAACATCTTGCTAGCTCTGCAAAAACACCCAGTGAAGAGCCCTGGGGCTAATTGGGTTAGTCTGGAGCCTCAGCAGGAACCACAAAAACTTTCACCTCCCTGATAGATTGAGGAGTTCCAGGTCTGAGTTCTGGAAGACTGAGTGAACTTTGGTTGATTAGGAATGCCAGGCCCAGCTGTGGTGCAAAGTCAAGGCCCTAGGTGAGAAGGAAGCAGCACACTCACGAATGCAGAAGCAGTGGGGCAGAGACACACCAATGGCTGAGGTCACTTGAAGGAGTGTGAAGCTCTTGGTTTGGGGTTTCTGGTCAGAGGGGAGAGTTGGAGTGAAGCTAGAGACACCATCCTCCCCCCCCCCACATGAGAAGTACTTACATTAATATCTTATTTAAAAAAATAAAATGAACCAGTTAAGAAGAAAGACCCCAACCATAGAAACTTAGTCAAAATAGGGTACAAGGAAAACCCGGATTCATCTACAGGAGTACAGTGAAGTAAAAAAAAGCTTTTACCTCAAAGAATAACATGAAATAGTCGACTCCCTGACCAGAGAGAATTTATAGAACTCCAAAAATAATTTAAAAATCAAATAAGATATGGAGGAAAAACTAAAAAAAATAAAAAATAAAAACTTTAAGAAAAACAAGATTATGAAAAAAGTTAACCAACTAGAGAAGGAGATAGAGTCTCAAAGATGAAAATAATTATTTTGAAAATTAGAATTGGGCAAGAGGAAGCCACTGAAGTTATGAGAGACCAAGAAATAAAGAATGAAAAAATAGAACAGAATGTGAAACCTCTTTTAAGAAAAATGACAGATCTAGAGAATAGATCTAGAAGACCAGATACTGGAATTATATCTATTGATATAAAAAATTAGGCAGCCAAAAATATCATATCCAGCAAAATTATCCATAATATCGAATGAGGAAAAAATGGACATCAAGGAACTTGAAGATTTTCAGAAACTTCCATCAACCAAACCAAAACTTAATAAAAAAAATTAAAAATTTAACACATTAAGATATCAAAGACCATGTTCAAGGAACAGAATTGAATTAGACAAATTAGACATAGATAAATTATTTATTTTTTACATGGGAAATGTATACCATATGTTTAAGATTGACATCAATAGGGTAGCTCAAAAAAAAAATAATTGAGAGATTGAGATAGAGTTAAAATAAAAACAGTAATTATGTCATATAGATGTGGTACAGAGAAAGAATAGACACAGAGGCATTAGAGGGGGGAGGAAGGATTGTAGTTCTGAAAAATCTATTCACATCAGGATTGGGTTAAATTGACAACACAACATATGTACCATGAAGGATACAGCATCTTGTAATATTCTCTCTAAAAATGTCATCTTCTCCTGTTGAGGTTTCCTTGAGGTCTCTGGAGGCAGCCTTTGTTTCAGTTCAGTAATCACCCCAAATGCAGCCAGGGATTGAAGTCCAAATCCTTTATTGTCTCTTTCCAAGTCTTGTCTCCTTTCCTGCGGCCAGGTTAGCTTTCTTAAGGCCTTCTTTGTCTTGGTTCTGAGAGCTTGGCTTCTGAATCTCCCCGACTTCCAAGGGTTTGTGCTTCAGCCTCCAGCCACAACAAAGGTGGAAGATAGAATGAATCTGTCTCAGCTTCTGAGAGCTTCTAGTTGCGCTTGTCCTTCCTGGCCCTGAGAGCTTCTTGCTTATATGCTCCACACTGAGTATACACCAATCATTATATCATGAGGAAACCATTATTTGTTGTAGGATTAAATCAATGCTAAACTAGATTTAACCACTGTCTTCTCAATTCCACTTAGCACCTTGTTTCAAGTTCTGGCCCATAACAGGATCTTCCAAAATCTATATAGAAATAAGGGTGGCAGGATGGGCAGATGGAGAAGCAAAGGGTGAGGGAAAAAGAAAAAGAAAAAGAAAGGATCCGTGGATGGGGAAGGTTAAATGAGGCAAGTTAAAGTACAGAATTAAAACAAAGAGTCAACAGTAATAGGAAAGATATGTGTATGTCTATGTGGGTGGAAAGTGGTGTGTGTGTGTGTGTGTGTGTGTGTGTGTGTGTGTTTCTACATATGTATACAGAAATAGATCTTTTCTTAATTATAGCTTCCTTGGTGGGGGGATGAAAGGGGAAAAACAGAATAAAGTAAAAAAGGTGCACAGCAGAGAATAAAAGAACAAATTACAAGGAAGTAAAGATGGTCATTCATAAATATAATTTCTTTTACTAATAAATACTTGAACTGGTAAATTGTGGTTATATATTTTGAATTTTCCCTGATGTTCTGCTTGAGCACATAACAATGTTCTCATTTGTTTTGTTTTGTATTCCTTTTCTGTTTTTTTTCTTATTCTATATTTTCAAATAAAAAAATAAGTTATGCAAGTATTGTTACATAAGTAGATATAGGATAGAGATGATTATAAAAGATAAAGTAGATAATTTTAAATATATAAAGCTTTTGCACTAACAAAATAAATGTAATTAAGAGTCAGAATTAAGATGAGGACCGAAGGGGAAAAAACCTTTGCACCAAATAGCTCTTCTTCCTTTCTTTCCTTTTCCTTTTTCTTTCTTTCTTTTTTTACATCTATGTAACTATTTTAATTCAGTTTCCTGTTGGGTAATTTAATGGATAATATTAGGTCTATATTTGGGAATATATTATTTTAAATCATGTAATTGATTAACTTCTTGATTTTGGGATAATCACTAAACTTTTTAGTGACCTAAGAACTTATCTGATAGGTCTTAGAATAGATGCTTTGCAAAAATAGAGCTTTAAGGCCTGGAGGGACTTACATGAACTGATGTTGAGTGAAATGAGCAGGACCAGGAGATCATTGTATACTTCAATAACAATTCTATATAATGATCAATTCTGATAGATATGGGTCTCTTCAACAATGAGATGAACCAAATCAGCTCAGATAGAGCAGTAATGAACTGAACCAGCTCCACCCAGCAAAAGAACTCTGGGAGATAACTATGAACCACTACATAGAATTCCCACTATTTTTGTCCGCCTGCATTTTTTATTTCCTTCACAGGCTAATTGTACACTATTTCTTTTTTTTTTTTTTTTTCCTGAGGCTGGGGTTAAGTGACTTGCCCAGGGTCACACAGCTAGGAAGTGTTAAGTGTCTGAGACCAGATTTGAACTTAGGTCCTTCTGAATTCAGGGCTGGTGCTCTATCCACTGCGCCACCTAGCTGCCCCCAATTGTACACTATTTCAAAGTCTCATTCTTTTTGTACAGCAAAATTACTATTTGGACATGTATACATATATTATTTTTAACATATTTAACATGTATTGGTCAACCTGCCATTTGGGGGAGGGGGTGGGAGGAAGGAGGGGAAAAGTTGGAACAAAAGGTTTTGCAACTGTCAATGCTGAAAAATTACCCATGCATATATCTTGTAAATAAAAGGCTATTTTTTAAAAATAGAGCTTTAAATGTTTTAATAAAAGCAGGACTTTCTCTGGCCTATTATTGCTCTTATTATTTTTCTTTATTCATTTTAAACTTAAATAGAAAGTAAATCCAAATCTTTCCATATTTTTTAACTCTATCAATTAAACATTTCATACACCACAGCAATATTTCTACTTTATATATTTATACTTATTTTAAACAGTCTAAAACAACATTGATTTATATGGCTGTCATATACTATAGTTGCCCTGTTATTCTCTTGATTAAATATATTTTAGCTTTAACTTTGTCTGAGATCATGATTACTACTCCTGCTGTTTTTAATAGAATAATTTCTATACCGATCTTTGTTTTGTCTTTATGTGTAGCTCTTTATTTCCTATCATAACCTGAGTTCTCTACTTTATTTACATGTACTAGCTACTTTGGCCTCCTATTACTTAACTTATCCCTCCCTCCTCTTTATTCAATTCCCAATATTCTACACATCTTACCCAATTCCTATTAATCAACACATATAAAAATATCTTCTCCCTTATCCTATTTCCTTACCCTGTTATTTCTCTATAAATTTAAGAGACTTTTATTCCTTTCTAAATATTCTTTCTTTAACCCTTTCCTTGTTCTCTCTTCCTCCCCATTCCTTTACCCTCTTGTTTTTTTCTGAATTTAGAAGATTTTTATGCCCCTCTAGATATATATAGATATAGATATATATTGTTCTCTCTTTAGCCCATTCCCAATGACAATGGGGTTCCCAGAACTATCAGCCTTTCTCCCACATCTAATTCTTTTGTCAGTTCTTCTTGCTCCTCATTTGTATAATTATTCTTTTTACCTTTTCCTCCGTAATTTTGCTTTTTAGAATCACACCGTATTTAGCCCTTTTCCAATTTCTTTCAAACTACCCAATTATTAATGGCAATATTACATATGGTTTACATTTGCACATAATTTTTAAAAATTATCTTTATTGTGTCCCTTGTAATTAGTCTTTGATGTTTACTTAATTTCTCTTGAATTTTGTATGTTAAATTTTCTATAAAGTTTAGGTTTTTTGGCAACAAAATCCTGACAGTTTGGCAAGTCACTAAATATCCGTCTCTTTTTCATTCAGGGTTATGCTTAACTTTGCTGGGTATAATATTTTTGGCCACAACAACAGTTCTTTTGCTCTTTGATATATAGTGTTTCAAGACCATCAATCTCTTATTATAACTACTATTGGTTTTTGTGTGAGTCTAACTGTGGCTCTGCCATATTTGAATTATTTATTTATTGTTGTTTGCAGTATTTTCTTCTCGACATGAGAGTTTCAGAATTTGGGTATAATGTTCTTCTAGGATTTCCTCATAGGATCTCTTTTAAGTGGTGATTGATGAATTTTTTTTTCTATGTTTACTTTCCCCTCTTGTTTTTAACATGTCAGGACAATTTTCATTAATTACTTCTTGTATTCTTTTATTAAGATTATTTTTTTGATCATAGCTTTCAGGCAGTACAATTTTTCTTATATTTTCTCTTTTTGATCTGTTTGATTTGTTGTTTTTCTTATGAGATGTCTTACATTCTCTTTAATTTTTTCATTCTTTATATTTTGTTTTATTATTTCTCGGTCTCTTAAAACTGTATTGGCTTTACCTTGCCAAATTCTAATTTTCAAGGAGTCATTTTTTCCCTCAAGATTCTGTACCTCCTTTTTTAAAGTTGGTTGACTTACTTTTCCTTGCTTTTCTTGGATTTGAATTTTTTCTCCCTTTCAATCTCTTTCATTTGATTTTGAAAGTCTTTTTAGAGATCTTCCATAAATTCTTGCTGGGCAGCCAATGACCATTTCACTTTACTCTTTGGGGTAAGAGAGTCTTTAAAAAATTTTTTTTTAAATTTTAGTATCCTCCTCTAAAATGAACTTTGGTCTTTTCTATTCCCATGGTAAGTTTCTATGGTTTATATTTTATCTCCTTTGCCTGCTCATTTTTGTTTTTTCTTTATAGGAGCTTGTTAGTGGAATCACTTCTAGTTCTGGCATATGAAAGAGGGTACCTCTGATCTAAGCTCCTCCTTCAGTTCTCACCTCTGGCTTGGACCTGGAAATCAATAACTTTTCCCTCTTTTAAGTGCCCAAAGTCAACAGTGTCCCAACCCCACTGCTTTTGCACTCACTGAATGTGTTCTTGTTCCCTGTTGCCCAGAACCACATCTCAGCTCCACAGCCTGCCTGGCATCCCTTATCAGCAGAGATTCCCACAATCTTTCTCCACACTATCTTGGAGATGAAAATTCCTGAGTTAGCACTGAGGCTGTCTCCTAACCTTCTCTTAAGTTTTTGTGACACTTCTTTCTCCTTGTACTACTGTCTTGAACCCTCCTTCTTAGTCAGTTTGTCAGACAAGAAATTCCATCACAAACCTCTGTTACATTGTTACCCCCAAGACTAGAATTTTTTCTTCTGGTCTCTGCCTTCTGGTTTCCTTCAAGATAGTTTAAGTCCTGCCTTTTTCTGAAATCTTTTCTAATCTAGTACCTTTTACTCTGCATCTATCTATATGTACCTTACTATTCACATATTGTCTTCTTCATTAAAATATGAGCTCTGTGAGGGAAGGAATTGTTTTTAACCTTTCTTTTTATCTTCATTAATACAGTACCTGGAACATAGGAAGTACTTTTTGATTGAAAAAAAATTTTTTTTTGAAAAAAAGAAATTCTGTTTTTATTTGATTCTTACTAAAAAGAATCTGGTTGGAATGCAGGGCTGGTTCAATATTAGGAAAATTATTAGCATAATTGACTATATCGATAACCAAACTAACAAAATTCATATGATTATCTCAGTAGATGAGGAAAAATAATTTGATAAAATCCAACACCCATTCCTATTAAAAACACTAGAGACCATAGGGAATAAATGGACTTTTCCTTAAAATGATCAGTAGCATCTATTTAAAATCATCAGCAAGCATCATATGTAATGGGAACAAACTAGAACCATTCCCAATAAGACCAGGGGTGAAACAAGGTTGTCCACTATCACCATTACTATATTGTATTAGAAATGTTAGCTTTGGCAATAAGAGAAGAAAAAGAGATTAAAGGAATTAAGAGTAGTTAATGAGGAAACCAAATTATCACTCTTTGCAGATGATATGAACTAGAAAATCAACTAAAAAACTACCAGAAACAATTCACAACTTTAGCAAAATTGCAGGATAGAAAATAAATCTACATAAATCATCAGTATTTTTATATATTACCAACAAAATCCAGCAGGAAATGATTAAAAGAAGAAATTCCATTCAAAATAATTTTCAATAGTATAAAATATTTGGGAATTTATCTGCCAAGTCAGGAACTATATGGACAAAATATATAGTCAGGAACTATATGGACAAAATTACAAAACACTTTCCACACAAATAAAGTCAGATCTAATCAGTTGGAAAAATATCAAGTGCTCATGAGTAGGCTGAGCAAATATAATAAAAATGACAATACTACCTAAATTAATCTACTTATTTAGTGCCATGCCAATCAAGCTCCCAAAAAATTATTTTACAGAAATTATATTATAAATATATTATAATTATAAAGTAGCAGTCATAAAAACCATTTGGTATTGGCTAAGAAATAGAGTAGTCAATCAGTGGAACAGGTTAAGATCACAGGAAAAAATTAGTCAATAAATATAGCAATCTAGTGTTTGACAAATCAAAACCCCAGATTATGGTATAAGAATTAATTATTCAACAAAAACTGCTGGGAAAATTGGAAACTAATATGGAAGAAACTAGTCACATTGACCCACACCTAACACTACATACAAGATAAGGATAAAATGGATTCATTGTTTAGACCTCTCAAATTTATGGAGGAGGAAGGAATTTCTGTTCAAAGAAGAACTAGAACTCATAACTGAATACCAAATAGATAATTTTGATTATATTAAGTTTAAAAGTTTTTATACAAACAAAACTAATGCAGAAAGATCAGAAGAGAAGCAATAAATTAGGAAAACCATTTTTAGATTTAAGGGTTCTGATAATGGCCTTGTTTCTAAAATATATAGAGAATTGACTCAAATTTATAAGAATTCAAGCCATTTTCCAGTTGATAAATGATCAAAGGATATGAATAGACAATTTTCAGATGAAGAAATAAAACCATTTCTAGTCATATGAAAAGGTGCTCTAAATAACTATTTATCAGAGAAATGCAAATTAATTTAACTCTGAGATACTAATACAAACCTCTCAGATTAGCTAATATGACAGGAAAATATAAGGAGGAATAATGGAGGGGATGTGGGAAAATTGGGACACTAATACATTGTTAGTGGAGTTATGAATAGATCTATCCATTCTGGAGAACAATTTGGAACTATGCTCAAAAAGTTATCAAACTGTGATTAAAGGAATTAGAGTACGTAATGAGGAAACCAAATGATCACTCTTTGCCGATGATATGATGGTATATACTTAGAGAACCCCAGAGATTCTACTAAAAAGCTATTAGAAATAATCCACACCTTTAGAAAAGTTGCAGGATACAAAATAAACCCACATAAGTCATCAGCATTCTTACATATCACTAACAAAATCCAACAGTTAGAGTTACAAAGAGAAATTCCATTTAAAAAGTTATCAAACTGTGTATGCCCTTTGATCCAGCAATGTTTCTATTGGGCCTATATCCCAAAGAAATCTTAAAGAAGGGAAAGGGACCCACATGTGCAAAAATGTTTGTGGCAGCCTTTTTTGTAGTGGCAAGAAACTGGAAACTGAATGGATGACTTCATGGCTAAATAAGTTATGGAATATGAATGTTATGGAATATTATTGTTTTTATAAGAAATGAACAGGATGATTTTAGAGAGGCCTGGAAAGACTCACATCAACTGATCCTAAGTGAAATGAGCAGAACAGGAGATCATTGTACACGGCAACATCAATTCTAATGAAGGTGACTCTTTCCAACAATGAGATTGATACCAGTTCCAATGATCTTGTGATGAAGAGATCCATGTATACCCACAAAGAGGACTGTGGGAACTGAATGTGGATCACAACAAAAAATTCTCACTCTTTTTGTTGTTTGCTTGCATTTCATTTTTTTACTCATTTACTTTTCTTTTTGATCTGATTTTTCTTGTGCAGCAAGAGAATGGTATAAATGTTTACACATATTGGATTTAACATATATTTTAACATGTATAACATATTTTGGATTGCTTGCCATCTAAGGGAGGGGCTGCGGGGAAGGAGGGGAAAATCTATAACACAAGGCTATACAAAGATAAATATTGAAAAATTATCCATAAGCATATGTTTTGAAAATAAAAAGCTTTAAATAAAACAAACAAACAAAAAAAATAAAAGAACCTGGTTGATGATATACAAATAATGAGAACCTTGTGGGGAAGAGATCCATATCATTGTAGTATCTATAATAGAGAAGGAAAAGAAAATCAGATGTAGTTTGATATGCGTCCTAATCTAAAGCTCCTATAATGGGGAATGTCATGAGTGGAATGTGATGCACCTGACTGGAACTCTCTTATTAGAGGCATTTGTGTATCAAGAGATCTCACACAGCCAAGCTTGATGCCTTCAAGCAAAAATTCTCATACTCCAGCTTTCAACTTCATTTTCATTATTTTTCTTTGTGTGTGCAGTTCAACAGGAAAATACTCAATGATATAATCTGTATATATATGCAGATACATATGTATATATTGAGATAAATTATTAGTTAACCAATTATTTAGGAAGATCCAGTGTCCCCCACTCCACCCCATTCCCCCCACCTCCTTTTTTTTTTTTCCTTGATTTTTAAAAGTTCAGTTTCTTAAAGAACATAGCTGATAATGAGATTAGATTAACTTTCTTGTTAATTCATCCAAGTGGAGTAGCCATTGTGTTTTGCTCAGTCTTGGATGGGCTTTAATTTTCACAATATTTTGTTTCAATTCTGAAATCAGCCTACAAATATTTCACTACATTAATAGCAATCTAGTGATCATTCAATAAATAAAGGAATATATATATACATATATATATGTATATATATTTACACACACACACACACACACACACACACACACACACACACCCCTTTGTAAAAAATTAGTTTGATATATTTAGGATTCCCAACAATGACAGTAGTAAACCTGATTCCCCAAGAGTCATATGCCTTGAGTCTTTTTTTTTTTTTTTTTACAAAAGCTTTTTATGAGTAATTTTTCATCATTGACCCTTGTGAAACCTTCTGTTCCAAATTTTCCCATCTTTCCCCACACCCCCTTTCCTAGATGGCAGGCAGTCCAATACATGTTAAATGCCATATATTCTGAATAAATTGTCCAAGATTGGGGGTGATCTGAAAATAAAGATTCATTTCTCTGCCCAAGGGTGACATGATGTCACTCTCAGAGACCCTCACTAAATATCTACTCTTCCAAAGGTTTATAAATTATGAACCTGTCTTTGGTCTCAAAGAGAAATGACCAATTGATCATCCTTTTATTAATAATGTGCAGTCATTATGAATAAATTATTAAATTACACAGAAACTATGACTCCCGAACCTATTTAGTCATAGTTAATTAGGAAAATATATAGATTCTATTACAAAGCCTGGAAAATTATTATGAATATAAAATGCTCTTTCTCTCATTGCTTGCCTCTGCTTATGCTTGCAATGAGAAAAATCTCTTTCAGTTGAGTTTATTCCTATTCTAAATATTCATAGTCAGAAAAACTTAGTAAATGGTCATCAATTTTTAGAAATTAGAGCTTTAAGAAGCATAGTAATGAGAATAATTGAAGAAATAAGGCTTCCAAATTTGACTGCTTTGTTTGCCACTGTCAGGGACAACTGGCTTTCTCTTCCCCACAATCTTCCTACTAGCCATTCAGAAAAGAAATAAGATGAGTGGCCAGACAAGCAAATGGAAAGGGACTCCTCTGTTTCAAGGATGGTGGGGGAAAGAAAGTACTGTAGATCAAGTTTATATATTTCACTGGCCCTAGAGTTTGCTGGTTTTAGTCCCAGCTCACCTGGCCCTCACCCACATTTGGGTGAAGATCCTCACTCATTTTTCATCTCCTGAGTTCCTGGTCTTTAGGACTTCAGGTAAGATAAGGTAAGACTTCTCATCTTTAATCATCCTCTATCCTGCTTAACATTCCAGCAAGCAGCCCAGGAAAAGCCAATATGGTTTCTGTCATTTTGGATCCCTAGAACTCCTCTTGTCTGTCTTCATTGTCTGGGACTACTGTTTTCTCAATGAATGTCCTTTCAGGATCAGATACAAAGGAAGTTTGGGAACTTTAATGTCTTTCTACTCACAGACATATACTTCTAGCCTACCAACTACTCCAGGGTTAAGGACAATCTGCATCACAGCAAGTTCTACATTAGATTTTGAGAGAATGAATTTTAAAATCATTTTAGAAAGGGGAGATAATATGCCAAAGGTCAAAATTCTATAGAAAAATTATCCCAGGAAACTCTCAAGAATAAAATTCCAAAGAAAACTAATTAAAACAAGAAGGAAAAGGGGCAGTACACTAAATTAGACGTGAATTCATAAGGAACTTACAAGCTTTAATTTTAAAAAGAGGTATCCTGTAGGTGCGGCCATTTGAAATGTGCACTTGGATGAGGAGCCAAAAGGAATCATTACCATATGTGAGATTATAGTTGAATATCTCTAAGTAAAATATCCCATGAAAACTGTGACATACTTCAGTTCCAAGAGACCTCAATTATCTATAATGGTGACAGGCTCAGAAGACTATGTGAAGAAGAGCTTGGTAAAGTGAACTTTTAAAAATTATTTTTAAATATTTTCTTATTACTACTATTTTCCCAATACATAGCATTTGATATCACAACACTTTTGGTAGGTCAACTGTTAAAATGGTTTCAGTAATATTAATTGTGGGTATTAAAGTATTTGTGAGCATAATTATAACATCATTATTTTAGAAACTAAACTTATTTTTTCTCAATAGTATTTTCATGTAAAGATAGTTTTCAAAATTGATTTTTTAAGATTTTGAGTTCCAAATTTTTTCTTCCTCTCTTCCTTGCCTTTTTCTTCCTCAAGACAGTAAGTAATCTGATACAGATTATAATTTTAAATCATTTTAAACATATTTCCATGTTTTTTATGTTGTGAAAGAAAAATCAGAACAAAAGGGAAAAACCACGAGAAAGAAAAAACAAACAAAAAAAGTGAAAATAATATGCTTCAATCTGCATTGTCTCCATAGTTTTCCCTCTGAATGTGGATGGCATTTTCCATCCCCAGTCTATTGGAATTATCTTGGAACACTGTATTGCTGAGATCCAAGTCTAACATAGTTGATTATTACGTCATCTTACTGTTACGTAGTACAATGTTTCCTTCTCACTTCACTCAGCATCAGTTCATCCATATAATCTTTCCAGGCTTTTCTGAAATCAGCCTACTCATTATTTTTTTATAGAACAATAGTATTCCATTATGTTCATATATCATAACATGTAGCCATTCCCCAATCGATGGACATCCACTCAATTTCCAATTCCTTGCCCAAAGTGTACATTTTTAGGATACCTGATGTTAAATCTTTCTCAGATGCCTTGTTTAACAGTTAGAATTTCAACAATAATAGAATGGCAACCTCATTGCAATCTACTGAAATTCAGCTCTTGGCTATAACATTGGGCATACCCTTTGATCAAGCAGTGCCACTACTGTTCTGTATCCCAAGGAAATCATAAAGGAGGGAAAAGGACCCACATGTGCAAAAATGTTTGTAGCAGCTCTTCTTGTGGTAGCAAGAATTGGAAAATGAGTAGATGCCCATTAATGGGCAATGATTGAACAAGTAGTATGTGAAAATAATGAAATATTGTTGTTCTATAAAAAATGGTGAACAAGCTGATTTTAGAAAGGCCTAGAAAAATTTATATGAACTGATGCTGATGAAACAAGCAGTATCAGGAACATATTGTAGCCAATAAGGTAAGAATGTGTGATGATCAACTATGAAAGACTTGGTTCTTCTCAGTGATTTAATATCCAAGGCAATTGGATAGAAAATGACATCTGCATCCAGAAAAATAACTAAGGAGACTGAATGTAAATCAACACATGCTATATTCACTTTTTTTTTTTTTTTAATCTCTCCCATGGTTTTTCCTTTTTGCTTTGACTTTTTTTTCCCAACATGATTCATAAAGCAATGTGTATTAAGAATAATTTTTTAAAAAGCAATGTGTATTAAGAATAATTTTTTTAAAGAGTCAGCTCTTGACACAAGCTTTTGTAAGATGAACATACACATACATGTAGTGTTCTGGTTGATTTTCTGGAGGTCTCTGGACCAGTCTTCGTTTCAGCAGAGTAATCACCATGAGAATAGCCAGGGATAAAGTCCAAATTCTTTATTGTCTCCTTGTCTGGGGCTCGGCTAGCTTTCTGGAGGCCCTTCAGACCGGCCTTGGTCTCAATGGGGGAAGCAGGAGGACAGGCCCTTCACCAGGATAGAGTGAGAGGGAGTGAATGAATATGGCTGAGTTTGTCCCAGCTTACCTTACAGTTAAATCCATTCATCATACTGAGTATAAGCCAATCATTATTTCACTAGGGAACCATTATTTGTTGTAAGATTAAATCAGTCATACTGAACTAGAGAACTTTTAATCACCATGCTAATCTAGATGACCATTGTCTCATCAATTAGCACCTTGTAAGAATCCTGGTTTCAAGTACAGAGCTCTGGTCCATTACACATACAGGTTAAAAAGGGAAAAAATGAAGAACAAAAGAAGGAGTCAGAATGATGTAGTCAACAGAGGTAAGACTGAAGAGTTAGGAAGACTCAAGTGTCAAGTCCTACTAGATACTGGCTGTGGGTACATAAATCATCTCAATGCCTCATACAGTTTTCTAAGACTACTAATGTAAGACAGTGATAGAAGGAGTGTTCTCATTGGGAGTCCCTTCATAGATGAAATCATAAAAAAAGATGTAGAAATAAGGACAAGCAATAGATGAGATATACAAAAGTATACAACACTACTAGTTTTAAATAGATGCTACTAATATACAAAAGCTTGTTGTGGTACTGTAAGAATTCTTTTTAGGAGTGCTAAAAATCATTGTGAAGTAAGACTGTCCAAGAAAGATAAGGTCAATTTAAAAACTATTGGAATCTCTGTAGCGTGCTGTTGTCTCCAGAAGCTGCCGATTGCTCTGTGGGAAGAGATCTGCTGTGTCAACTCAAATCTCTTGGACAGATTCTTCTTCCTGTAGTGAACCATTGTCTCCAGGCAGTTGCTGTTAACTCTTGTCCAGAGAAGTGACTTCACTTCCTGCAGAGAGCCCCGTCAGGCCTGATATAATGCAGAGACTTCTCCTTTTCCTGGAGTGCTGTCCTCCAACCCTTGTCCTTCCCCAGTCCAGAATGCTTTCCAAGCTCAATGTTGCCTCTTTTTATCCTCCCAGAGAATGGGCGTGGGATAATGCAAGGGCTTCTGGGAAGAACCACTTCAGCCAATGAGCTTGCTCCTTCTAGGATTCCTAAGGTGTAAACTCCCTTTACAGGTCTGAGCCAGAGAACTGTCAAGTCAACCTGAGTTCTCACTTGTAATTGTCCAGACAATCTGAATTCTTACCTTGTCCCTGTCCAGACAACCTGAGTTCTCACCTAGTAATCCTAACAGATCTCCTTTAAAACAAATTAATAATCAAAGAAGATTGTTTGCAAAGAACAAATAGAGGGTCAAAGATGGAGGCAAAGCAAAGATACTCAACCCTCAATTTGCTTTTGTTGTTTTTGCAAAAGAAATCACTATTAGAGAAATGCAAATTAAAACAACTCTAAGATTGGCTAATCTGACATAAAAGGAAAATGACAAATGTTGGAGGGAATTCAGGAAAATAGAGATACTTTATTGGTGAAGTGGTATACTGATTCAATCATTCTGGAGAGCAATTTGGCATCATGCTATGTTCAAAATGCTTTAAAACCTTCATACCCATTGACCAAGCAATATCACAGCTAATTCTATATTCCAAAGAGATTAAAAAATTAAAAAAGGAGAACTTAACATGAATTGATGCAAAGTGAAATGAGCAGAACTAGGGGAACATTGTATACTATAACAACAATATTATATTATGTGAATGACTTAGCTGTTTTTAGCAATATGATCCAAGGCAATTCTGAAGGACTTAATGATGAAAAATGTCATCCCATTTTCAGAGAAAGAATTGAAAGAATTCAGAGTCTGAATGCATGTTGAAGAATGCTTTTTCTTTATTCTTATTATTTTTCTTTGTTTGTATTTTTATAACATGAATAACATGGAAACATGTTTTGCATGACTGTATATGTATATGTACAATGTATGTAAAATTGCTTGTCTTCTCAATGGGGGAGGTGAGTCCAGAAGGGAGGGAAAGAATTTGGAACTGAAAAACATTTTTAAGTGAATGTTTAAAATTGTTTTTATTTTAACATGTAATTGGGGAAAAATCAAATATTAAAATTTTTAAAAAGGACAAATAAAAGAAAATAGACTGAATAACATACAAAGAAAAGAAAAGAAAAAAGAAAATGTAGAAGGGTAATGTGCTTCATTTTTGATTTTCTGGAATCATGGTTTCTCCTTTCAATGACTGGTATTCCAACTCTTTCATAGTTGTTGTTGTTTTAAATAATGTTGTCAAATAAACTTGTTTTTCTTGTTTCTCCTACCTCTCTAAAAGAAAATGCATAGAGAGGAACAGAAGGAAGGCCCGAAGGAAATGCATACAAGTGGGACAATTTTGAGAGCTACATATTGAACTTAATTATATATTTAAAAGGAACAGCAATAGGGATTCATGGTTTCACACAGAGCTAAGTCCTGATAAATGCAAATAATGAATCCTGTGGGGTGGTTGTATATGTTAAAATTCATACTATTTGAAATTGTAATTATACCAAATATGGTAATTGGTTCCACTCCAATGCAAATATGCAGTGGAAATTTGAATAATGAAACCATGTCACTGGAATCATTATTTGCACTCATCAGGACACAGCTGTACAATCTTACTTTTTCGCTTTTATTTTATATGTGGAAATGCTCATTTTATTTGGTGTAAAGTTTAGAATGATAATTTTTTTAAAAGGCCATACAATTCTATCCTAATTTCCTTTCATGTCAGAGTTATTAGACCAGAAGGTTAAGAGATGTTTTAGGCATAGTTTGCCTAGATTCTAGCAAAACCTTTGAATAAGTGTCTCATGTTTTCTTGTAGAAAAGACTGAATGCTATGGGCTAAATGAAAATATCATTTGAATTTGGAACCAATTGAGTGAACTCTAAAGAACATTTATTAATTATTTGATACTTATTTGGGAAATTTCCAGTGGACAGTCTCAGGAACATCTGACCCTTTTTTCATTTATCAAGGAATGGGATAAAGTATAAAGGACATTATCAAATTGGCAGATGGCCCCAAACATGAGAAATAACTAACACACAAGATGACAGCTGGGATTCCAATGTATATTGACAAAAATAGCAAGCATGGATAACTAACAGAGCAAAGCTAGCTAGCTGTAACAGTGCTATCAATAGTTCAATATTTAGAATAAAACTTAATTAGAAATGGTAGAGGACACACACACACACACACACACACACACACACACACACACACACAAATTAATAGTTATTTCCATAACATGAGTGTCAAACATAACAAAAAAAAAAAAAAAAAAAAAACAAGCATGCTTAAGTATGCAGTAATTCACATGTACAACAATAAACATATGCAAGGATGCAAGACACTTTTCACGTTGGCAGTCTCTAATATTGCTGTCTAGGTATATAAGGATGTAGTTCCCGCAAAACAAGAGAAGGGAATTGTAAGGGCCCTTTAAATGGGCAGCGTCACAGCGCAACAGGAGATTTGAGTGCCCCAGAAGTATTCTCTGTGGATATAGGACTGCCCTGTGGGTGGGATCCTGTCCATATTGAGATAGTTTCATAATGGGTATCAGCTCTCTCACTGATTGGCTGTGTGTGTGACCTCACAGGTCCTTTATAATCCCACTGCAGACAGCAAGTCGCTCTCTTTAACCTGGCTCTCTACCCTGGGGTGGCCAAGCCAAGATGGATAGCCAAAAGAGGTAAGGAGTTTGTTAGAGAACACGTGGGTCTTCAGACCAGGTGTTCACTAAGGAATTAACAAGTCAGGGCATCAGTCAAGGCATTATGTGAGTAGGTATAATAAAGGCTTTTAAGATTACATGTGGCTGTTCTTGAGCGCGCTACCGGTTATTAAACTACTATTCAAGAGATCGTGGCCAGAGACCTTTGAAGGCCTCAGAGGAGGCGAGCCGGGTAGAGTTGACACTGCAAAGGACAGTGGTCAAAGGTGCTCTAGTAATTGTAACTGCCAGGAGGGCATGTTACATAGGTACATGTGTAACTATCTTTAGATTTACCTATAATATCACAACTTAGCCTAGTTACTGGTCTAACAGGTCTAGTTGACACTGATCAATTATTCAGATTTTTCAGGTTTGTTCAATTTAATATGTTAGGATCATTAAAGACTTGTGTATCTACTCCTGTACTTTCCTTTTTTTTTTTTTTTTTTTTTTAATTTTATTTGTGTGAATTACACTATTTTATTTAATTTTAATATCAATCTTTTGAATTAGGTGGGGGGAGATATTTATGCCCAAATCTTACACATATGTATATTGAGGTTGAAATGATTTGTCTAAAGTCATACAACTAATAAATGGTATAGATGAGGAATGCATCCAGAAGTTAGCACAACCCAGAAAAATGTACTTTCCTTTTAAAAAGTATCTTGATTGGTTTTAATATTGAGTTGAATATATTATGTGGCAATTAATAATACTAAATATAAAGCTTTATATTTGAGTTTAAAAAAATCAACTTTATAATTACAAATTGGAGGAGGCATGGAAGATCACTGTAGCCTAACCCTCAGGTCCTATCTATAATTAATTAAATGTCCTATTCCTCCATTTTTAAGAGGTATCTAATCAGGCTGCTGTCCTCTGAGAAACATCTTCATCCTAGAAGATCATTTCCTCCCTAGAACTCAAATTCTGGAAGTATCTTCTGCTCCTGGAACCATTCCATGTAATTGAACAGCTTCTTCCAAAACCTCCATATGAGAAGTGTGTCCATGCCAGTCATTTTTTCTTTTGGGAGAGCAGCTTCTGGGAGTTACAGAGATCTGGTCCATCTGTACACATTCTGGGTGGGCCTATGGTGGAGCATCCTTTCTATTGGTTCCATACCCTGCTTTTTTTGTGCATTTGCATCTAGGGGAGAATGACTCATTCATTCACAGAAGGTAACTCCTTGAAATAAGTGGGAAAAGACACTTCTCTTCCTCTGACCCCAGATCATGTTGCACCAAGAAACAGACTTGAACTTTTCATATTGTTTCATTTGTCCTTTTCAATTCTACATGTGCAACTGGGAGCTTGAGTCATAGGGATTTCACAGACCAGAATTCTAGACCGGATGTTGGAAGCCCCCTAGGAAGGATCCCTGTGGGAAAAAGGTCTGAAATGCTTTAAACTTGAACTTGATGGGACTAGCACTTTGAAGGAACTATGTAATAAATGCTATAAATGACAGTAGATTATTATTAAGAACATGGAATATAACAGGTTGTGCTATATTCCAAGGGTAACACTTAACTGGGTAGTTTCTTGAAAACTCATGAAGCTGAGTTTAAGGTTTATCTTAAAAATAAAAATAAAATCATAATGGAATGTTAAGAAGCTTTATTTTCAATGCAATTTATTTTAGAACAGCTAAGAAAAAAGCTACCTGAATATTGGAGGGACGTGTTTATATGTTTAGTCTTGCTATATATCTTTTAAGTAAATGTTCCTCTTAAAAGCTAATTCGATGTAAACAAAATAGCTTGTTCCATGGGTAGGGTGGAAGAAAAGGAAGACGACAGGGAGAGAATGAAGAACTGAAAATAAAATAAAATTGAATTTGAAAAAAGCAAAAGTATTTGATTAAAAAAACAACTTGGATGTGGACTTTTGCATATGCAAAAAAAATTTCACATATGTGAATATTGTGCATAAGAAATACACCGGATCTGACGGACAGGTTGGTTGGTTTTGCTAAGCAGCTTCTCCCCTCCTTCTCCTATTTTCCCCAGCTTTGTGTTGGTTGTTTTTCTGAGTAATGAGAGTTAGACTTAGCCAGGAAGGTGCTATCGAAACAAAATATATAAACCTCAGATCAAAACAATGCCCAGTCATTGCAGACAAAACACCAGAAAGTGACATGCGATCTGTTACACTCAAGTTTTTCATAACTTTTTAAAAAGTAGATTTTTGTGAAAGAAATTACTGGAAGAGACAACATCAGAATAAAGTGTGTGAATTGTTTAAAATAATACAGTTTACGTGTTACCTGGGAGGGTAGCCACTGAAGGCGGAGAGGCTTTGGGAGCCGCTGAGGGTTGACCACTAGGAAGTACTTTGGGGGGGGGGGGGGAGTTTCCCTTCTCCTTTCCCGTTACAATTTCCCAGCCATTGTTATTTCTAGCTGAAGATGCAGGGGTCTCCTGGAAACTGCAGGAGAATGGACGCCACAACATCTCCATTTTCTTTGCCAGCCTCAAAGGATTCTGGGAAAATGGGTCTCTCTCTCTCTCTCTCTCTCTCTTTTCTCTTTCCCCCTCCCTTCCTCCTTGACCCTCCCCTAACCCTCTCCGGCTCAGCGGCCCTCTGCTGCCCCCTGATGTCTCGTTCTGGCCCCTACGGCTCACAGCCGCGCCCTCCGCTTCCGTCCTCCGGGAGCACGTTGGTCCCGCCCCCTCCTTCTCTTTCTTGTAATTGGTGGTCCGGGGGCCCCACCCACTTTGCCATTTGGGGTTGGCCGTGCTTTTTACTTTTCAGGCCTCGCCCATCACCCCCCTTCGGATTGGCTGCTCTCTGGCTCCTGGGCCCCGCCCGTTTACCCGGGGCCCTGGCGTCACGCGCCGCTCCGGCCGCTTCCGGGGGGTGGGTGGGGGGGTGGGGGTCCTTGCTTGCAGCCTTGAGGAGGCCGTGTAAGCTGGGGTCACAGCCGCGGGAGGTAAGGCCGTTTGGCAGTACCGGGGGGCTGCGGAGCGCGGGCCCGGTGTCCGTGACCCCGAGTGCAGAGAGAGAGGCCGCTCCCCAGGAGCGCTGCAGCCCGTTCCCCTCCCACTCGGCCCGGAGAGTCCGGAGGGCCCGGACTGCGGGAAGTGAGAGAAGATGAGCAGGTGCACTTTGAGGGAAGTGGCTCTGGGGCGAGAATGCCCAGGTGCCCAGGACCAGGCCGGGCGTGTGCACGAGGTGGGAGGCGGGAATGCGGGGGCCGGGCCTGTCAAATTCGGGGGCCAGCCCCGGACGCCGGGCCCCCTGGGAGCTGGGGGGTGGGGCAGGTGCTTCCTGAAGCTTCCTTGAGAGACTGGCCGCTTGAGTCCGAACGCCCTCCCCCCCACCTCAGTGTGATGTCACCCGCTCCTGACACCCTCAAGGTTTTCGGAACTTGAGGATGGGTCATGTTGATGCTGCCCATCCTCAGGCCCCTCCCCTCACTGTCCAACCTCATGCCAAACTGAGGGTGCCAGCGGCCCCAGGGAGACACTGGGAAGAACTTAGCAGGGGCACCAGATAATGACATCATCCCTTCGCCGTGCCCACCCGGATCCCAGTCCCAGCTCCTGTGCGTGTGGGGATGGGAAGGCCGGCGGAGCTTCCTCCAAGCCTCCGGCGGGGGCTGTCAGAGTGTAGGGAGGATGAAGGTGTGGGCTCTTGCCGTGCTTCGGAGATGGTGGTGGCTGTGGGCCCGGGGGGCTCCGCGGTGTGCCCGGATGAGGCATTCGGTGCTGATGGAGGCCGTGTGTTCGGGAGCCCCTCCGCCCAGCCTGGCCCAAAGGTGGGAGTGAAAACTGCAGCCAGCGGGTTCCAGGCCTCTTACTCACGGGCTTTCAGAACCCGCACACGGCTCCTTCTTGTCTGAAGTGGGCAGTGAAACAAGGCAGGACCTTAGACCAATGAACTCAGTAGTTCAACTTTTTCATTTAAAAGATAACAAACAACAAAAAACCCAAGGCTATGACTTGTTTGGGACCTCCCCCACCCCCTCCCGTGGGACGTGAACCAGGTGTGGTACATGGGTGGGTTAGGAGAGACATCCGCGTCGAGGCTGTCCTGCCACTTACTGGTTTTATGGCTCCCAACAAGTCTCTTTTTGGGCCTCAGTTTCCTCCACTGTAAAAAGGTGATTTTGCATTTGTGTTTTAAAACCTACCTTTCTGCCTCAAAGTGCTGTTGTGAGAAATGTGTAACTGAACGCCCTGTAGAAATGTGAGTGATCCAATCGCACCCTGAATGGAGAACTTTGTGCTCCTGACCCCAGGGACCCAAGTGGACGTGTCCCTCCCGAAGCGCCCCATGCTGACGGCTCCTCCCCGCTGCTGCTGCCCCTGCCCTAGCTGCTGGGGGGATGAGTAACACCACTGCACCCAGTGCCCCCAGGGCCGCCAGCGACTCCATGGTGGGCTACGTGCTGGGCCCCTTCTTCCTCATCACCGTGGTAGGAGTGGTGGTGGCTGTGGTAAGGAGAGAAGCCCTCATCGAATTCCTCCTTGTGCCTCTCATTGCCCCAGACTCTTCCTGGGGGGATGGAAGAATCACTTGGTTGGAGGTGGGAGTTGGGGAGGGGGTGCCCAGCCCTCCAACCCCCACCCAGTGTGTCTTATCTTTATTGCAGATGATGTACATCCAGAAGAAGAAGCGGTAAGTGCTTGTTTAGGTATCAGGGGAAGCAGGCAGCTCTTCCTGGGGGATGGGGGGGGGAGAGGGGCAGGAGAAGGCAGCATTGTTCTAGGGAGGTGATTCTTCCTCAGACTGAGGACCTCCTCGATTGAACAGCTAGGTGGCGCACTGAACAGCCTGCTGGAAGCCGGGTCTGGACTGGTGTTCGGATTATGCCTTAGTCACTCTATGTCGGTGTGGTGCTGTCTTAGTTTCCCCACTTCCTAGTAAAGCCCAAATGTCTGCAGTGTTTTGCAAAAAATCACTGGTAGCTCAACAACTACACTGCTAGGTATTTTGCATCCTGCTGTCTGCTTCGTCTGTTGCAACAGCTCTGACAGCTGGTTCTCTCTAGTAGTGGGTTTGTGAAGGTGGGGACTGGTCAGGTCACTTATTTCAGGTGAAAGTACATTTTGCCTCAGAAGTTCTCAGTGTCTGTTTTGGGGTGTAATGGAAAGAGGGAAATTCCTTCCTGTGGTGAAAAGGTTGTCATCTTAAGTTTGCCAGCCTGGGGTTGGGGTAAGGGGCCAATGTTGTGCCTTGTAGGTTTGTTTTGGGACCTAAGGCCACTTGGGGGGGGACTCATTCCTTCCCAGGGTGGACAGGCTTCGGCACCACCTGCTGCCCATGTACAGTTATGACCCAGCAGAAGAGCTGCATGAAGCTGAGCAGGAGTTACTCTGTGAGGTGGGGGATCCCAAGGTGAGCTGGGGCCAATGTGATTGGGAGTCTTGAGCATCCCTTAACCTTGAATCCCTGAAAGGGAGAATGAGGAAATACCTTTCTGTCAAGGGTTGGGGACCATGTTTAAAAGGCCACCCAGAATTCAGCATTGCAGCAGGTAGGGACAGGACATTTCAAGCTACCTTTTCCTCCTTACAGGTGGTACATGGCTGGCACAGTAGCTACCAGCACAAACGGATGCCCCTTTTGGATGTGAAGACATAATCTAAGGAAATGGCACACCAAATCCTGGCCCTAGTGGAGATGATCTCTTTACAGGACTCCAGAATTGCTCATTTGTTATCTCCACTGAAAAGTCTCCTGGCCTAACCCTTGCACTACAATAGGCTACACATTAGCCCTCAATTGACCTGCTGGCTGGGACAGCTATCCTTCCTTTAGGCTGGGATCCCTCCCTCCACCACTAAGGGGCTACTCAATCCTTTTTCTTTCTCTGGCAAACTATGAAACTAGGAGGGAAAAGTATTTACTTGGACTTATTGTACTGCTTCCCTTTCCCCCTTTCCCTCGTTCCAGCATGCTCCAAGCCCTTGCTACTGTTGAGTTCAGGGTAAAAGTTTCCTAGGGATGGCTTTGTTTATATTATACAGTATATATATATTTTGTAAATAAAAATAAAAAGTTTTGTGGATGGGAGTGTGACTGAAATAATTCTGGCTGAGGAGAAAGCATTATTTCCCAATTTAAAACCTCTTTCAGAGGGCAACTGTGCACTTAAAGAACACATAGTAACCTATAGCTATCTATCCAATACCCCCTAAATAAGATTACTTCATCCAGAAAAAGGAGTTTATTTTTATTCAAGTAACTGCAAATAGGAAACCAGAGTGGTGGGGCCTCACAATAGTCTGGGACCACCCTTTCCCCCACTTAGGCTGGATCTCCTTCCCTTAACCCTCCCAACTTGAAGATTATCAAAGGAGGGACTGATAGTAGTAGAGTTGGATAACTCCCCAACAATGTCACTTTTTAGTAAACTAGGTCTGGTGTCCACTATTTCCCCAAGCCCTCCTTGTGATGATTTGGGGAGATGAGCAGGGTGGATGGAGGAGGGACAGAGAGGGCAGGTGAAAATGAGAACTAACAAAACCAAATGGCTGAATGTCTGGAAGCCACAGAATGTAAGAACAAAACCACTTAAAAAAGAAAACCAACAAAAGTGTTCAGAGGTAGATTGTGAATGGAGAGAAGATGTAACCAGCTCCTAGGGGGAGGGGAATGGCATTCTGAAAGGAGGAATTGGGGAAGGGGGGGGCTCACAGGGAGGAAATATCCTTGCTTAAACCAAGCATTTCAAAGGCAAAAACCATAGGCCAAGACAGGGCCAGCCCAGGATTGGGGGAAATTTGTAGGATTGTCAAATCCCCCTTCTCCCTACATCATCTGAGCAGCAAGGAAACAAATTAATCAGGCCTTCTCCCTTCCTCTTACCTCAATTACAAAAATTGATCCCTAGGCCCAGTCCCATTCCAGTTTGATGCTCAGGAAATGCTAGTGTGGAGAGGGCAGGAAAGGTTAGGGTGGGTTGGAGCTCTGCCTTCTATTCCCAGGAAAAAAGTGCTTCCACCTTCATTCTTGGGACCAGTCTTGACTGGGTAGAAGATAGAACGGGTGGTGGAGGTACAGAATATCTCTAGACAGAGGTTGATTAAATTTGAGCTCTTGGGATCAAGATGCTCAAACATCTGTCTTTCCCTCTCAAATTTTTGATTGGAGTGAGGGAGATGAGAAATCAGGAACCCTGGCTCTATGGAGGGGTGGGGAGACCTAAAAAAAAAAAAAAAACAACAGGTGTTGGCAGCTAAATCAAGTTAGCTCTGTCCAGGGAAAGAGGAATACAAAAGAAATCCCAATCCTGGGAAAGAGTGGGTAGGTCAATAGGAAGAAGGATATGGGAGGTGGGGGGGAAGAAGGATATGGGAGGTGGGGGGGAAGGAGGTAGGGAGTGAACCTAGAGGTTCAACCACCTGCTGCTGTCTGCTCCACCCTACCCAGCACAATCCCATATAGGGTGGCCAGTTAGTATGAATATGTCCAAAGTGTAAATGGGGAGGCATTTCCCTGGTAGAGCTGTTTCTCTGACCAGTAGAACCAAGAAGGACAGATTGAAGGAGAAAGGTGGGGGAAGAAAAATGGGAGTTTAAAGATCAACATTTTTCTGTCTAGTCCCAGAATGAAAGGGCCGCCGCCGTTGTCATCATCATCATGGGGAATGAGGTAGCAAGATACAAGCAGACTTGGTTACTGCTCCTCCTCTGAAGACTCCTGGGATATCCCCTCTTCCTCTTCTTTCTCCTGCAGAGAAGGGAAGCTAGTGGTTATGATAGGATGAAAGGGGATTGTCTGTGTGGGCAGAGTCCATAAAGGTCCTGTTACAGAAACCCACATATATGGCTGGTTCTGCCCTCTCTTCCTCCAAGGGAAGGGCCCTCCCCCACTTCCAACCCACAGGGCTGGACATTATAAGGAAGGGGGACCCAGACTCCCCCCCCCATCCCTCATACACACTCAGGGCCCTCCTATTCCACCCTCTTCATCCCCCAAGTGCTTTAGGGTTGAAATGACTCAGGGCTGAGTGTGTGAATGACTCAGCACTCTTGCTGCCCAGTTTCATTCATAAAATGAAGAGGAATTTAAAGGGAAAACAGAGCTCAGATCGTTCCACTTGCTTCCTCTCCTCCTGGAGGCTCCTCCCCAAGCCCTGCTGGCTCCCATAGCAGCCTTATTTCTCCCCCTCACCCCAGGCATTCTTTCTTCTCCACTACAACAGTGGGGGAAGGGAATTCAGGAGGGGGGGGGGGGGAAGAAAGCAACTGGTCTAAGCACTGAGCAAACTTCCTAGGCAAGAGAATGCTTAGAAAAGCAAGCACAGAAGATGGAAGTCAGGGGTACCTCCACCCCTGGTGGGCAGCTGTGGCAGAACAGGAATAAAAGAGGTGAGCCACCTGGAAAGATCTAACCTTTGTTCCCTAGCTTTCTGGGCTCTGTGGGTCCTCGTCACCCTGGGTCTCTCAGAGGGACGCTGGCCAACCCAGAAATTCCCCATAGGGTCTGTTAAACAAGATCTCCAGAATATTAGAGAGCACGAATTGGATTGGGAGTGGCCGAGAGCTGACCTTGGTGGAGGAAAGGGAAGTGAGTTCTGGAGCACACTCACAGGGTGGGAATTTGGGGACACCGCATAGACCCAGGGTGGCCCCCATGCCAGGCAGAGACTCCAAAACAAGTTGCTTCCTGTTACTCACTCCTGGAGGTCTGCCAGATGCTGTTTCTCTTCTTCCACCCCCCCAACCCCCGGGGAGGGGGACTGGCTTGGCTGAAGACAGAAAGCTACTGGTGGTAGAACAGGGTAGAAGGGGGTGAGTGGGAGGAGGAAAACGTTACCATACACAGCTGCTTTTGAGACTATAGCTTCAGGCTAACTACCATCTTATCAGGAGACCACCTGGGCAGCTTCTCCCAGCCTTTACAGCCATTTGTGCTCACCAAGAGATTCCAACCTTGACAGTAGTAACCACAGTACTACTGGTATAACTTCCCCATTTTTATTGGTTTAGGATAGTCTTTGGAGGGGGAATTGGGATTTTTAGTAAATGGAATGTCCTTGGGAGAAAAGTTGGGAAGAATAGGAAAAAAGAAAAAAGTCGCTACATGCAGAGTACCAATACTTGAGACATTCCTAGCAGCATCATTTTCCCTTTCTCAAGGCTTTTTCCCCCTCTTGACAAAGCCAGATCCTAGAAGGTGCCCAGTCTACCCCAGAGAACAGCGTCCCTTTTCATTCTCTCACACATGCATCTCTTGTACCTACCAGTTTTTTGGGTCTACCTCTTGGTTTCCTCCCAGGTGCAGTGGTGGTTTTCTAGAGGGAAAGAGACCCACGAATTAAATAAACAGTTTTAAAAAAATAAAGCAAATGCTCTAATTTTCTCCCACAGGTATGGTGAACTGATACCATCTCTACAGGGTAACCCTTTATAACACTTGACAACTCTCCCAAGCTAGATAGGTAGGCTTATCCTCCAACACTAGACCGACCGACACCCCCCCACCTCCTCATTCCCCCTTTTTCCTCCCACCAGAGATCTAAGCCTCTTCCACCCATGACTCAGAGGATATGAGTCGAACCCTCAAAATAAATAAATAAATAAAGCAAGCTAAAACAGCTTCTCAAAGAAGCCATGGTATGTTTTCCTCTATCCCAAGTGTTTGGCCCCTTCTCTAAGCTGTCCCTCCCCTTTCCCTCAATAATTTAATTTCCTGGGGGATGAATGGAACCATCAACCCCCCCTTTATGCCCCAGATGAATCATTTCCCATTTCCCCAAAGACTGGGAGAAACAGAAAGGGAATGAAGGAAGCCCCTCTGGGCAATACCAAACTCTTTCTTGTCCATCCCTAAGCAACAAACCAACTTGGTTATATAAAATTTTACATAAGTTTTGTAAAGGCCATTTTATAAAGTGTTGGTCTATAACAGATCATCTTAAAATGTTTTCCATTCTCTATATCATTTGATCCTCAAACAGCCTTGTGAGATAAAGACAAGCATTCTTTCATTTCTCATTTTACAAATGAGGAAACCAAGGCACATATATAACCCTTACTATGTACCGTGCACAGTGCTACACTCTTAACAATTTTATCTCATTTAACCCTCATAACCCTGGAATAGGTTTTTCTAACAGATTAAGAAAAAATGAGGCCATCAGATAAGCATCTAGTCCTTGGTCAGTTTGGGAGTCCAGATTTGAATAAAACCCCGATTTCAGGCCCATAATTCTATTTCCCAAAACATTTTTCATCCCTGCCACTGTATTCCCATCCATACTCCCCAGACATATTAGTATGTTAAGTTGATGCTGAGGATCAGGGTATTCTCTTTCACATCCCGGTCCTGCAACCCCCACTATGTGCCTCCCCTCCCCCCAATTTTGGGAAAGGATTAGCAATAAGAATGAAGACACACCCAAAGCCATGATTTCCACATATCTTTTCATACAGATGAATTTGAGTGCTGCTGGTCTATCTGCTATATGTACATGCAAACACAACCCTCTACCTATATATACACTATACTCTGCCTCCAGCCCTTCTCTACCCCAAGAAGTTATCACTGATGCTTTCCAAGTTCTGCTGACCAGACCCCTTAAACTTCCTCTTAGGGTGGAATATCCTAGGAGATCAAAATTGCTGCATAAATGGTGTCAACTTTTCTCTCCCATGCTCCAGGAACTCACCCGGCCTTTGGCAGCCCCCTTGTTCTTGCTTCCCTTTGGTCTGCCCCGGGGTCTCTTGGGAGTTGGTGCCTCACTGGGTTCCTTCTAGTAGGACAAGAAGTAGAAAAGAGTGGGTAAAGGCAGGCAGTGTCACCTATCTCACCACATACACACCTCCCACCCACCTCAAACAACTGCATCACATTTCTGAAGTCACAAATTTCTTTCCTTATAGATTTCCTGAACCCATTTTATAGATAAAGTGAACTGGGATTTGACCAAGGTCATCCAACTATTACTTACTCTTCCCTTTCCATTACAAAGGGGAAATTCCAAGCGTGCTTACCCCTGGGTCCTTATCATGTCTAAGGTCTTTGAAGGGCAACCATGACATCTTTCTAGACCTCCAAGTCTTCATTTATACATTGGGACATTTTTCCTCAATGTTTTTTCTTAGGGTCAAAAGATTATTAAAAAACAAAAACAAAAACCCAACCCTGGATCTTCTCACTGCCTGGGGCCCCAGGAGATAGATCCTGAGTTCCCTTTTCTCTGATTCTATTCCATTTTCTGTCTGGTAGCCCTTGCACATAACCTTCACACCTTTATCAGTCCCTGATAGGGAAAAAAAAAATGATAAGGGGAGTAGAATAGTATAAATTTAAGACCCTCTGGGAGAGGGAGGTAAAGAAGTAAGTTACTTCCACCAGAACTCTGGGACTTTGCCAAACCCCCTCCCCCAGGGAAAGCACATGAAGCCTGGGACCCCACCCTGGAGGTTCCTATCTTTGCTATTGAAATTTTCATAAGCCAAAGAGAAATAAAAAGCTCATAAATAATGCACGGGCAGTAAGGGAAAGGCGTCCCAGCTATAGTTTCCTCAGTCACTTGGGCTGTTTATAGTCACAGGCGAAGTAATCCAACACCCATTCTCCTGCACCAGCCAGGAGAGGGAAGGTGCCCACTGGAATAGGCTTTGGAAGGGAGGGAGAGTAGGAAAGGATGCTCAGGGTGACTAAGAGGAATGGAGTCATCAATTAGAAAGGGCAGACCAACCAGCTTCTCAGGGACATTCTTCCCTTCTCTTTCATCTAGACATGAAAGGCCTTGAAAGACTTCATATCCATTACTCATCCAATGACCCTGGGAGACAGTAAGCAGGGATTCTGCATGATGGGCCCATATCCCCATTTTATTAATATATTCCAAAGGTAATATGACCTCCACCCAAGATCACCAAGCCTTTCTGGCTTCAGATTAGGAACAAAGAAGGCAGGAGAAATAACATCTAAGACCCTCTAGTTCCTTTAAAACCCATCCCACAGCGGGATCTAAGTGTTTTAAGTTATCAGCAGATGCTTTTATTGGACATCACCACCTATCAGATGACAGTTGCAAGGCTCACCACCCAGTAAATTCAGCACATTTATTTATGCAGCACCTACTATGTGCCAAGTACACATTCATTTGGTCTTCATAGAAACCGCAGAACATATAAACTATTATCATTTTCATTGTGCAAATGAAGAAACTGAAGGAAACAGAAGTTACCTGAACTTCCCAGAGTCACAACTAGTACTCAGATTTTCCTAACCCCAAGCTCAGGACGCTATCCACTCTAACACCTAACTGACTTTGGCTTCTCTCCCTTTTCCCTCCAAACCCAACCACCTCAGTGGTCACCTTCCTTCCTTCTGGTTGGACTTGGCCAGAAAGAGGTTTATGGGCAAAGGGGAGTGAGTGGGTGTTGGAATACTTGGACCGCAGCTATAAACAAGCCACCTGGGATTCAGCCCAAGGACAAAGGCTCATTCGGTCCCTGCTTGGCCCAAATGCTCTACAGCCCCCAACAAATCAGACCGATGCTTACAGAGTTGTCACTTACTTATCTTCACGTTCTGGAGGATTGTAACAGAGCAACAGAAAATCTGTGCTGTCCCCTCTGCCCACACAAAAGGACAGGACTGGGGGAGTTGTGGCAGAGCGGGAGAAAATTGATACCATAATCTAACCCCTTCATGTTACAAATGAGAAAAGAAAGGCCAAGCAAATCAGTGGTTTGCTTAGGGATATGCCACCAAAAACCAGGTCTGGTGGTACTGCCAGCTCATTCTGACACGGTCCCCAAGGTTTGGGGTTAAGCTTAGCCCAGAGACAGGAGCTAGGATTCCTTGGTTTCTGTACTCCAGTTCCCCACACTCCGAGTTCTGTGCTCTACCTCGATCCTCAGATGCTAGATTCTTTCTCAAGGTCAATAATGTAGCACTAGGTATGAGAGGGAGGACAGAATGAAGTATATCTTCCTACTGTTCTTCCTTCCTCCTTGTTCCAATTTTCCTGCTACTTCAAATTTATTTTTTCCAGTTACCCAGATTAAAATGAGACACCACTACATATTCAGTCCAGACCCACCAGAAAATTACAGTCTAAGTTATAGCATAAGTCTTCATAGTTGTATATTAAGATTTACAAATTGGTGGGAGTTAGAGTGAGGCAGTCACTTTTCAAATGTCACAAAATTAAGGAAGGCTATATTCGAATCTGGTTCCCTGAATCTTAACTCAATCTTTCTACTAAGAGAGGAGAAAAATAAAAGTTTCTGCCATTCTGTGAGCAGTTAGAATTTGAGGACAGTTTTGGGGCTGCTGATGCTTTCAGACAGATTTTTTGCCTTGTACTTACGGCAGGTTGCTTCCGGGGTCTGCCCCGCCCTCTCTTCTCAGACCCGTCTTTTTCCTGCTTGGAGGCCAGAGGCTGGCTGGATTTGGAACTAGATTCACTCATCTTTCTCTTCTTTGATGAGATGTGGTAAAGGGCAAGGGGATGGGGTACTGGTTAGGGAAAATAAGCATAAAAACCCCCACATATAATTAAAAATTATTTGTATACCCACCTGCTACCATTCCCTTGTGCCTCCCTCCCCCCCATTACACACCAAAATGTTCCCATTCTCCCTCTCTGTCCCAAGGATGGAATTCCCTGGCTCTAACCCAAGTTGGTTCCTCCCTTCCTCCCCCAGCAGTGTCTATCTGAGCAGAGATGGGGGCTGGCCAGGATGGAGTTAATCTGTATCTTATCTCCCCAACTCAGAAAGGCTCTTTGTCCTTATCCAGCTTCTGCCACCCCCATAGGGCCCAGGGCAGAAGAGGAGGCACAACCTGCTGACCCACCTGGCTTTTCCAGGTTGGGACCTGCCCAGATGCCCGAGCCCAGGAGTACACTTTGGGAGAGGAGGATAGCAGGTAGCAGAGAATTCATATTGTCAGACTGTGCTCAGTACCACAAACATATCTCACTTAGGAGCCTCCTCTCCTAACCTAAGTCCATTTCCAGGAGAAAAGAAACTAAAGTACTAAGGGAGAAAGCACCTTGAGGATGGGGCAAGGTTATAGAGAACACATGTGGAGAGATGGAGAGAAACCTGTGCTTTGTATCTGGCAAGCTCTCATTTCCCTGGCTTCAGTTTCCTCGTCTGTTAATTGAGGGGATTGGTTTTTATGATCCTGGGTTCCAATCCAGTTTCTGCCACTGAACATTTGCACATTCAGGGCCATGTAGGTCACACAGTGGTTAAGCCTAGAGTCCAGACGACTGAATTTGGAATCCAGCCTTGGAGACTACCACCCGTGTGACCCTGGGTAGGTCACTTAACCTGTTCGCCCATTTCCTGAAGCATAAATGAGGAGAAAGAACAACACCTTCTGGCAGGTTTACTATAAGGATCAAAGATAATGTTTGTGAAGCTCTCAACACAGCAGTTGCTATATAAATGTTTATTCCTTCCCCCTCCCAACTCTATGCTCTTTTCTTGGCATTTTTTTTTTTAAACCCACACACCTCTTCTCTATCTTATCTCTGAAAGATCAAAGGTCCAAATATTCTTTTTGTGTACCAAGAAGGGAACATTTGGAAACTTAAAACTTCCAGAAAGTTCTAGAAACTTCAAGGTAAATCATGCTTTTAAAGCATTCTCTTAACTTTTCCTCAGAGTTCTCTTATTTGTAGCCCATTCTAAGGTTGAGTCACTTTGAGTTTGTAAATCCTTCCTAACATTAAACCCAGGATTTCTCTTGCTGTAAAGAGTCGAGAGGATTGTGTGGCACTGGGAGACCCAATCAGAAGCTTTGCCATCAGTTCCATTTGAAACTTCGCAGGGTCATTGTGAAGCCTGCAAGGGAGATAGCAGCTGGACCTGTGATTTCATTTGGCACCCTCCCTATGAGAAAATTCCTGCTACAAATGCAGATTTTAGAGAGTTGCTGATGTGAAGTGACTTGAATAAGCCTTCCTCCCTCAGATATGGGCCATCAACTAGTTTGCCCACCATTTCCCCCATTACTTCATGTAATCTTAGAACCCTAAAGAAAGGAACCTCGGTTCCTATGAGAGATTAGAATCTCTTTCCCAGACTCAATGTATCTTAACCCAGACAATTCATAGGTACCATCCCAGTCTAAGTTGTTATTATCACCCCCAAGTTACAGATGGGAAGACAAAGATTAAAACCATCACCGATCAGTCACATTATATGACTCCACTCTCAAACCTTAAGAGTTTGGACTTCCAACTCCTTTGTCTGGTAAGGATTAGCATTTCAAGAAAGGCTCAGAGAATAGACATTCAATCTGTTCCAAGTTCCACATACTTTCCCCTTAAATATCCAATCCATCCTCTCAATAGAAATCAGTTTTCCTTTTTATCTACGAAAAGGGGATAAGTAATAACTGGTAATGCTTATCCCTGGAGGATTACGGTAAAGATCAAATAAGATAATGGAAAACTGAAACCCAGAGTTTAAGTGGCTTGACCAAAATCACACAGAATGATTGATGAGAGGCAAGATTTGAATCCAGGTTTGTGTTCCAAAACCAGCTCTCTTCTTCCTGGACAACATGCCTTTCCAATTCCATTAGACTCAAAAAATTAAGTCTTGAAACTAGTTTTTTTTTTTTTTAAGTTTCCCCAGTTGCATACACACTCATATGTACAGATTTTAAAACAAAAACAAAACATGTTTTTGCCAAGTATTCTCAATGAATTCTGAAGCCCCCTCATCCTTCTGCCTTGGAGAAATCCTCTCCACGGGTCTTTGCCCTGTTCATAATTATTCTATTTTATAACATTTCAGATTTTGAGAAACTTTTAAAAATAAGGTGGTTTAGTGATTTTTCTTGCTTTGTAATTAGTGGTTTGCCTTGCTTTGTAATTAGCCAGTGATTAGAATCTTATATTACACCACAGGTTTCCGTTAAAAACTAAACAAAATTAATCAGTTAAATTAGATCCCAACTCACATGAAATCTGGACCATCTGCCCCTTCCCTCCCTAAGTTCCCACCCAGGAGATCCTTTCCCACTCAGTCATCCTTTCAAGTCATTTCAGAACAAACACCTGCTTATGGGGGGGGGGGGGGGTGTACGGGGTGTGAGGTGAGGGATGAGGAATCCCACCCTAGCCCCCTTTAAGTCTCTTCCTGCTTAGTCATACCCGAAATATTTGAGACCCATTCCCCAATAGCCTGGGTGACTTTAAGCTACCCTCGTTGCTTTTGCCAAGCTCACAGAAAATCTGCGACTACTTCCTGGGTGAGTGGAGAATCAAATGAAAAAGAATGGCTCTAACTATAAGGAAGTGCAATTTTGATGGGATGAGTTAAATCATACACCAAGAAGTCTTGGAAGACGTTTGGTCCTTTCCCTTATGAAACTCCCGCCCTCTCACTACGGGAAACTGAGGTTCAGCGTGGGCGGGAGGTGGGGAGGAAGGCTGGCTCAGCCACCGAGGGACTTTCTCTTCACAGGTGGAATTACACGAGCCGGGTGGGAGATAACACCCCCTCCCCCAAGGAAGCCGGGCTTGTGCAGAACAAGGCCATGCAGGCCGGCGGGCCAGCCTCTCCCGCTTTTGGGGAGACCTGGTTTCCAGGCCTTCTGCTTCTCACTGACTTCATGCCTGCAGATCGCTTCCCTACCCCCAGGAGTTCACCGGCAGCCTCCACACATCCCACTCTCTCACCTACCCCTTTCGGGGTGAAAAGAAACAATGGACGGGTAGGGGTGCGCGCCCCTTCCCATCACCGCCCTCAATAAAACCTGGGGTGCCAAAAAAGGCCGGTTCCAACAGGGCCCGGCAAAGCTGAGAAACCTGTTTGTGGGGGCGGGAAGGCCGGCCGGGCCGAGCCCGGGGTGAGAACAGCAGCGAGCCGCGGGGTCTAGTCTCGGGGAGGGTGGGGCAGGGGCGGCTTAGCCCAATTTACCCAAAAGGAGCCCCGCCTCCCGGGAGGGGGTGGGGTCACAAACTGGGGGTAGAAGCGATTGCCCCTTTTCTCCCTCCCCTTCCTCCTACACTACCTTGACTTTCCTTTCCCTCCGCTCCCGTGGGGGGATGGGCACGAACCCGACGCACGTGCCCACTCTCTCCCCCTCCCAGCTCCAGCTTCTCCCTCGTGCCCTTGCAACCCGAGCGCCGCGCCCCCCCCCAGGTCCGGGGGAGCTCCGATCCTCTGCAAAGAGAAGCCTGTACCCTTATTATTATAGAGCCTCCATGCAGAGCTGGTGGTGGAAGCGGGAGTACAGGAGGCCAGAAGAACCAAACCTCGGCTTCCCTCTCCAGGGGGGCTACCTGCGGGCGCGCGAGTCCCCTCCCCCAGCCCCACGCGCCAATCGCCGGTTTCCGCCTCTGAGGCTGGGGAAGGGGCGTGCAGATCAGACCCCCTTCTCCGAATGCGCCCCCCCCCCCCCCCGCCGGCCGCTCGTGCAGCCCGGGAGCCTGGGAATAAAGCCGGCAGCGCGCGCGCTTCCCGCTCCCCTCCCCTTCACGCGCGGCGGCGGCGGCGGCGCCCCCCGCCCCTCCTCCCCTCCCCTCCATCGGCGGCCTCCCCGAAGCCGCAGGCACTCACCGGCAGCGGGCCGTCTCGGGTGCGTAGCTCCGGGTTGCGGGGGAGCAACGCGGACTGCTAGCGAATGACCTCGCTGAGCTTCCCTGCTCGGGCTCCTCCCGCCGCCGCCGCCGCCGCCGCTCGTTGCAAATGCGGATCTGAAAGCAGGAGAGAGGAGAGAAGCGCTCAGAGACCGCCGGCCGCGTGCTCCGCCGCCCAGGCCCCCGCGGGGTATTTATGTGTCACATTGGGGGGGGGGGCGAATGCAGAAGGGAAGGGGGGAAGGGGGGATAAATATAAATTAAAAAATCCAGCCATGAGGCAGGAAGCCGGGTCCGGCCCGTGCATTCCCCCCCCATAAATAAACAAAAATAAATTATTTAAAGGGTGGTGGGAGGGGGGGAGGAAAAGGGGGGGAGAAGAGAAGGGGAAAAAAGAAGGTAGAAAACCGCCCGAGCAGTAGCCGCGAACTCACGCCCTCTTGGAGTGGCGCCAGCTCCAGAAATAGCCCCGGCTCACACTCCCAATTAGAGAAGCGCAGCCCCGGCTCAGGAGAGCTTAAAAAGAGAGACCGGGGGCAAAGGGGGGGAGTTTTTTGGGGGCGGCCCCCGGGGCTGGCCCGCGCTGAGGCTGTGTCACTGCATGGGGGCGGGGCCATGCAAATGAACTGGGGGATTTAAAAAGGCGGCCTCGGGCTATCGTGCTAGGTGGGCGCGGGTGGGGGTGGGGTGAGGGTGGAGTGGCTAAGTGTGGGCCTGGGGGATCAGGTTTCAGAGCGGGAGGGGGGACGCGGGTGAGGAGCTTGGTGAGTTTCTTAGTACCTGTCTCCACGTGGTCCTGGGGTTGGGGGCTGAAGGCGCGTGGTCGAGTGTGGGGTCTGGAGGTGGAAGTGCGTTACTACGCACTGTTCGGAGAAGCCCCGGGGTTGTGGTTCTTGGGGAGGGACGCACATGCCCGATTGGATAGTCTCTTTCCTTTTCCCCTCCCCTTTTCCCCTCCCCCTCCCTGTTTGCCTGGGTGAAACTAGGGGTCTCTTTTCTTGTTTGTTAGGGGCAGTTGTGAGCGGGAGAGGCCGGGGGATTAGTGGTGTGAAGGGCGCCGGGATTGCAGCCCGGAGCTCTTCTCTGCCTTTTATCGGCTGTAAGATCCAGAGGAAGTCTAACGTAATCTCTGTGGGACCCAGCTTCCTCATGCGTGAAAACAGGGACTCAGACTCAACCGTCCCTGGGGTCCCTTCCAGCTTTATTCTAGGGAAAGCCCAGAACGAGCCTCGGTCCTGCCGGGGGGTGGAGGAGCTGGGCGGGGCGGCCAAGCGTGTGGGGGGTGCGGGTCAGCGCGCAATCAGTCCCCGCGCCCCCGTGCAGGAGGTGTTTCTCTGGGCTGAACGCTGATACACCTGTTAGCAGCGCGGCCCTGAGAGGGAAACAGTTCCCAGTTTATAGCTTTTCTCCTACAAAGTGCTCCACTTCCCCAACTAAGTTAGGTTGTCGAGGGGCTTGAGTCCCTGTCTGCTGGTGAAGGGTAGACCAAAGTTTGGCTGACTGTGAGCTACGGGACGGTTTGAGCGAAAACGCGTGAGATCAAACGTACTTTATTAATGGACACTAACGGCTCATAACCGAGCCTCAGCCTGTCAGACGGATAATTACCCTGTGTGCCTAAAATATAAAACGGAAGTCCTGGGGGCAGTGCCCGCTCTCGTTACTGTGTTTTCTGGGGTTCCCGAGGCCTGCCGCCCTTCTCCCCCCATAAAAAACAGAAGGAGGGAAAGGAGGAAGAACTAGAAAGACGCTGGGGAGGGGAGGGACGCGGGCTTCGGGCCCCGGGATTCCTGGAGGAGTCCTCACTGCCTCCTGTGAGGAAGGGTACAGCAATGCGGGGCTGACACACTCTGTGACTCATGTGTTCTTTTCTTTATTTCTTCCTTCCCGTGTCATTCATTCTCTGGCCCTTTCCCTTCAGGAAAAAAAAGTGCTAAGGAAGAAAAACTCAGAAACCCTAAACCCAGAATGGTAGGAAAGAGCCTGCCCGGCATTAGAGCCTAGTTTTTTTTCCTGCCTTGATCTGAAATTTTTAAATTGCAGGAGGGAGGCCCAGTGCGGTTGGCTGTAACTTTGGCTGAGTTAGGGGCGGTCTTAGAAGGGAGAAGCAAAGTTTGGATTATTTCTCCAAGCTTCAGGGCCAGGAGATAGGGGAGTAAAGAGAACCATTCCCAAACGGAGAAGGTTTGGGGAGAAGGAGGAAACTAAGATTGGAGCATTTCTTAGGGTGTAATCGAATATTAATGGGTTTTTAAAAACTCAATCCTTTTCCCTGGGGGGGGGGGAAGAGGATGGAAGAGCATTTTTATTCAGGGGACATAAAGTCACATCATTGAACCCCAAAGGCAATTGAAGGCATTGAAAGAAGTCGAAAAAAAGGAGGGAGATTGGGGGGAGAGACCAGGGTTAGGCGGCAGGAGGGAGTTGCAGCCCCTTCACTAGAACTAGTCAGAGGCTGGGAGGTGGGTATTGAAAGCTGATTGTGTATGACCCTCAGAGAGCTTTTAATAGAAACTGCTGGAGCTTCCCCTTTCTTTTCCCCTCCCTCCCCCTCCCCCTCCAGTCATTGACCAGAGCTGCAATGTTGCATTCCCAAAAGTCCTGACTTGGGAGCCATCTTGTTGTACCCTAAGGATCCATCTGTCCTTGAAGAATGTGCTCAGGGCTTCCCCAGTTTCTGCTGGGAATGGTTGGAAGTAGAAGGGGGGGTGGGAAGGGCTTGTCTGGCCAAGTGCTATTTTAGGTTTTTCTCAACACACACACACACACCCCTCCCCCTTAAAAGTGTTTTAACTGCTGGAAGTATGCATCTCCCGGGCTTCCTGTGTGGCCTGGAAAGGGGGAGGGGCTTCTCTGTTACACAGGCAACCTGATGTATGGAAAAGAAACCTGGGTTCTCCTGGCTCTGTCAGGAACTCACTAAGTGACTTACCTTCCCTGGGCCGAAATTCCCTATTCTGTTAAAAAGGGAGAATGGGGTTGTTAGATTATTTCTAGGGTCAGTTTCATTCCTGACATTCTGGAAGTGTTAAGAATCCTGTGCACTGTAACTCCAGACCCTTTCCCCATCCCTTCCCAGATTTCCTGAATTCCCTCACCTCTTCACCCAAGGTTGCCTGTTTTGCTAAGCCGTGTACCAGGTATTTTGAAGGAATAGAAGAAGATACTCAGCCCTCAAGGTCCCTGTAACGAATCTAGCACCGAGCATGATTAAAAGAAAATTAGGGAGCAGGAGGAGAGATGCTGTAAGACATTGAGTAAGAAGAGTGTCTTAGGGCTGAGTTAATTTGGAGCCTGAAGACGACTTACCTTTGGCATTTGGGGCACTCAGTTTACCTGCAATCTATAAAAGACAGGGTAATTGGGTAATCTCCCAGTCTATGATCCCCTCATCTGAATTTTAGTCCCAGCTCTGCTAGTGTTACTTGTATGTGCTGGAAGCAAGTTATTTCCCATTGTTTTTGGTACTTAATTTGCCAATTTGTAAAATGAAAGGTCTAGACTAGAAGAATTCTTAAATTGCTTCTAGCTCTAAATCCGGTGAGCCTTCTTGTCAAAGTAGATTGGATGCTTCAGACTAGTAAGTAGGGGAAAGATTATTTTTGTGGATTGGTGTGAGCTGATTCATAAATAGGTAGGTCTTGGAGAATGAGCTCATAATAACGTTTGTAGAAAGCCTTAAGATTTGCAAAGTGCTTTACAAATATTCCGCAATACAACAACTTTGGGAGGTAGGCACTATTATTATCCCTGTGAACAGGATGAGGAAACTGACAGTGGTATCCTGCACAGATTCACCCTGTTTTGATGGTTTTGATCTCAGGGCTTCCTCATTCCAAGCATATAGATATTTAGTAGTAAAGTACTGTATGTAGAATTTTCCCTGTCAGATGAGGGAGAGTAGTAGTGAGGTGTTTATTTTGGTTGGGATACAATCATATGTAGTCATTATGATTTTACCTTGTCATTTTTTATTTTGGTTATGTAATTTTTTTTGCTATCTTTCAAAAAATCCACTTAGCTGAATATAATAAGATAAAAAGTAACAGGAATAAATACAAAGCCTTAGACATGTGTTTGAGAAATAGACTTTACTAAGATGGTAGTAGAAGGAGCAGTTAGAAAGAAAAAGATAAATGGGGATTTTAATGACTTGTATTCAATATAACTTAATAATGTGACTTTAAAAAAATTCATCTCCTCCTAGAGAGGCCTAGCTTTCAGCAATAAGAAGATGGTCCCTCTGTACATGCTTTGATCAAACTTTATATATAATGTTTCTTTGAATTCCAGAAGCTGTCACATTTTAGGAAAGACATTGATTTCTAGAAAATTCCAGAAAAAGACAGCCAGAATGTCAACAGCTTTTGAGCCCCTATCATCTAGAAGGCTGGTAAGCCTATAGAAGAGAAAATTCAGAGTATTTGGGCATATGATAGCTGGCTATATGTTGAGAATACTAATTAAAGCAAAAACAGTCTCTGTCCTTAAAGGAGATCACTTTTGTTGTTGTTTTAGTTTTTTAAAATTGTATTTAATTTCTGATTACATGTAAAGAAAAATTATAGCATGCATTTAAAAATTTTGAGTTCCCTATCTCCTTCACTTTCCTCCTCCCTAAGATAATAAGCAATTTGATACAGGCTCTATATGTGCAATCATGTAAAACATTCCCATATTAGTCATGTTGTGAAAGAAGAAACAGACAACCACCCCCCTCATATACAAACACACAAAAAAGTGAAAATAATATACTTCCATCTGCATTCAGACTCCCATCAGTTCTTTCTCTGGATGTGTATAGCACTTTTCCTCATAAGCCCTTTAGAATTGTGTTGGATCATTGTATTGCTGGACATAGCTAAGTCAGTCACAGTTGATCATAGAGTGTTGCTATTATTGTGAACAATGTTCTTGGTTCTACTCACTTTGCATCAGTTCATGTAAAATTTTCCAGGCTTTTCTGAGGGCATCCTGTTTGTCATTTTTTATGGCAAGGGGAAGGCAATATATAAACAGTTTTGTACTTACCAAACATACAGTATAAATTGGAGTTATCTCAGAGGAAAGATCTCTCATAGAAAGTGGGATTTGAACAACTGAGTTTCAAAGAAACCAGGGAATTAAAGAAGCAGAAGTAGTGAGGGATGTCTCTCTCTGGATCATAGAGAACAGAGAATAAAGAAAATTAGGAAGGTAGCAAAGGACCAGATTCCCAAAAGGCCAAACAGAATCTGGAGGTAATAGAATCACTGAAGTTTGTTGAATGAGGAAATGGCACGTTTAAATCTGCATTTGAGGAAGATCACTTTGATAGGTGAGTGGAGAATGGAGTAGGGATAGACTTGAGGCAGAGACTATTTCAGTAGTCCAGGTGTCATGTGTGATGGAGATTTTGCATCAGTGTGGGGGTAGTATTAGAAGAGAGAAAGAAACATAGATGAGAGATATTTCAAAGGTGGAAATGGCAAGACTTTGGGGAGAACAAGTCATCAGTAGAAGATTCAAAGAGGCAAATTTAGGGTTGATTTCAAGAGAATATCACTGTAACAGCTATCCAAAAACGAAATCCGGTGCTTTGGTAGATGGTAAATTCCTTTTGCATTCATATCCTATTGACTTCCAAACCTGGTCCCCTCAATGTCCTCTGCCTATCCCTCCCTTTTCACTTTTTTTTTTTTTTTAATTATAGCTTTTTATACACAAAACATATGCATGGGTAATTTTTCAACATTGACCCTTGCAAAAACTTCTGTTTCAACTTTTCCCTTACTCTCCACCCTCTCCCCCAGATGGCAGGTAGTCCCATATATGTTAAATATATTAAAGTATATGTTAAATACAATATATGTATACATATTTATACAGTTGTCTTGTTGCACAAGGAAGATCGGATTTAGAAAGAAGGTAAAAATAACCTGGGAAGAAAAACAAAAATGCAAGCAAATAGTAACAGAAAGAGTGGAAATGTTATGTTATGGTCCATACTCATTTCCCAGTGTTCTTTCTCTGGGTGTAGCTGGTTCTGCTCATTACATATCAATTAGAACTGATTTGGATCCTCTCATTGTTGAAGAGAGCCATGTCCAGAATTGATCATCATATAGTATTGTTGTTGAAGTATATAATGATCTTCGGGTTCTGCTCATTTCACTCAGCATCAGTTCATGCAAGTCTCTCCAGGCCTTTCTGAAATCATCCTGTTAGATGTTTCTTACAGAACAATAATATTCCATAACAATCATATACCACAATTTATTCAGCCATTCTCCAATTGGTGGGCATTCCTTTGTTTTCCAGTTTCTAGCCATTTATACTCTCTTTTCACTTTTTGCTCAGGGAACAGTCATCAAATGAAATCAACAAAAATCAAATTCCTGTTATTTCTCCAAACAAAACACTGTTTGTTGGCCATAATCTTTAATAGAGTACAGAATCAGTTGTGAAATATTAGTTAAGAAGAGATCTTTCTGAGACAGGAAGATCTGCATTCAAGTCTTCCCTTGGGGAAAAATACACACAATATATACATGTAAATATGCACACATACATACACTGTTGTATGATCCTGAACAATTTACTTAACTCAGTGCTTTTAGCATCCCTCTTGAGACTATACATTGTAGAGAGGTGCCCAGCTTCAGTGTGAATTCCATTTTCCACCTCCGGCTTAGTGGCTGTCTTATCCTGGAGATGCCCCCATCTCCTCTTCTCACAGATGAATATGAATGAAAAGGTCTGGGAAAGTGGAAGGAGTAGAGAAGGAAACTGGAGAGTGGGAATGAGTGGGGAGCAGTTGAAGGGGGTATACTCTCCTGTCACCTCTTTGGTGAAAAAGCAATGGGAAACCTTCTAAAAAGCCTTTTAAAGGCTCTGAGCTGGGGTCTGCTGGCTTGATATAGTCTGAGGAATCCTGAGTTGGGAGTCAAGAGACTGGATTCAACTCCGCCTTTGTGTCTTAATTAGCTGTCTGATCCATGAACCTCAATTTCTTCTACTGTAAAACTGATTCCTAAGGACTCTAGGGCTGAGAATCTGAGTTCAAATCACTCAATAACCTGTATGAAACTTTTTCAGTATCTTTTTAATCTTTTTTCTTTTTCTAATTTTTTTTTGCTGAGGCAATTGGGGCTAAATGACTTGCCCAGAGATTAGGGCCCCTAGGTTAGGTATTAAGTGTCTGAGATCACATTAAACTCTAGTCCTCCTGACTTTCAGGACTGGTACTCTATCTACTATACCACCTAACTGCCCCTCTTTTTTACCTTCTTCAAAATAAAATATGTTTAGTTGATGCCTTTTGTGTCTATATCACATTTCCCACCTCTCTCCTGATTCAGATTTCTCTCTTGGAGGAAGGAGCAATTAAACAACAACAAAAAAATTGGCTGTATAAACCTTGTCTGACAAAATAGATCATAAATAGTAGTCTCCCGCCCTTTGCAGTGAGGGAGGAGGTTAGGTTTTATTATCTTTGCTGGTTTTCCCATTACTCAGCTCAACTTCCTTTCTAGTGTTTTTTTTTTTTTTTTTTTTTTTTTCATTTATATTAGTATACTCATTTTATGAATATTTTGTTCTATATTGGACCTTTGTTTTGAGTCTTTGGCTTCTGGGAGTAGGGAAGGGAAAAGAGAGAGGAATTGCTGTTTATATCTCACTCCCCTCAGCTACTAGTGCTCTCCCCAATTGCCTTATATTTATTTATTTTATACATGCTTATCTTTGTATTTAAGGCAGTAGGTAGAGAGCCAGCCTTGCAGATAAAGAAAGTTGGATTCTAGTCTCACTTCTGACATTGATTGGCTTTGGACCTAGAACAACTTTAAAAGACTAAATACCAATTTTAAGAGAAGGTGCCAAACAGCACTGGTGAGAGGAGTTCCCTACTTCACTGAATCACAGGTCCATTTCTGTCTTTAAATGTGTACTTGTTTGATAGTTAAGTTTTTTGAAGGCAGGGACTGTTCCATCTTTTTGTCTTTATATGAAATAGTCAAGTCCTTTTCCCAGGACCTAGCACAATGCCTGGCCCACAGAACAATTAAAATGCTAATTTTAATTTTTTAAAATTAAAATGACAATTGTTAATTGACTGATTATCTCTGTATCTGGACCATAAGCTCCTTGAAGACAGAGTGAGACTCAGCCTTATAGTTTGTCTTCTTCCTGGCACCTAGTATAGGACTGGGCCCTTTGTCAAAGCTGACTAAATGCTTGTTGAGTGAGTGAATAAATAAATGTTTTCTTGGTTTTTTGAATATTGTACAGATGTGTCAGAGGGTGGGAACATGGGGTTCTCTGTATGCCCATCCTGCTGACTAAGTTTTTATGTCCTGTTCAGGCTGTCTTTTCCCCAGATGTGGGCTGTGAAACTTCTCTCTTATTTCTTGGTATAATTGGGACAGACTTGATATTCATAAGAATGAATGAATGAACAACTCAGAAGCATTTATTAAGCTTTTACTATATGCCAACCACTGGAGGTACAAATTTAAAAAGCAAGATAACCTTTGCCCTCAAATAATTTACATGTAAATAGGAGAAGACTACAAATATAGGGGATGTTTCCTGATAATGATGATAAAAGATATTTTTGCTTGGAAAGAAGAGAAAAAGAAGATCTTATCTTTCCTGCTTTCAAGCATGGATCTTTTACCAGTCTTTCAGTCAAACTTAAGCAAATTAAATGCATTGGAAAAGAGGACTGAATTTGGAATCTTGGAACCTGAGTTCCAATTCTATCTCTGCCATTTATTACTTGTGTGACCTAAGACAAGACACTGCACTTTTATTCATTTCAATTACCCCATTTGAAAAATGATGGGCTTTGACTTTGCATGATCTTTAGGAGTCCTTAAATCTATTATTTTTGGATTAGCTAGTAGACACAGCAGCTCATGATAGGAATATAGCATTCCAGTTAGGGTCATGGATTAGCTCTGAGACAGTAAGCAAGCCTTTTGGGCCTCAGTTTCTTTATATAGTTGAATTGGAGGAGTGTGTTGGAGTTAGCTCCAACCAAATCCTATCTAGAGAGGTGTTAGTTAAATTTTCATCATGAGCTATTTATCTCTCAGAATGAACCAAACTGCAAATTAGAGCTTGATTTATTGTTTTGTTGATTGTCTAGGCTTGTTTGTTCATCATTTTCAAAGAGGATCAATGACATCACAGGGGATGTCTTGACATATGGGTTAATTGGATTTAAGGAAGGCAGAGCTTCACAAAGTCATCTTTCTCTTTTCCAGAGTCAGTGGAAGTCCATTGGCAAAATAAAAGTCAAGATATCCGTGGATGACATTTTTAGAAGACTGACCAAACTGCTAAAAGGTCCACAGCATCTGCTTTAGCTGCTTCATAGTGTTCTCATCCTCCTGTCTCACTGTGGGAGACCTTTACTTGCATTTAGACATCCCCTAACTTACCAGTGGGTTTGAGGACTGTTGGTTGCAGTGGACCTGGCTTAGTCTGCTTTGAGATAGTTTACTGGGGTGTGGCAACTGTACCTGCTATTCCTAGAGCCATGGATGAGAATTGGATGAGCAGTGGACACCAAATCAAAGGTAAATGAGCAGCCCTGAAGAGGGCTCTCGGCAAGCTCTCACAGCAAGAGGTGCTGGTCCTCCCTTAACAATCCATATACCCCAATTTTAGAAAGTGTTATTATTATATACTAAACTTTAAAATATGTCATTTGTATTTTTTTTTTGCCTTGAAAAGAATATAAAGTTAATGTATTATCATTACTAGGCTGACAATGATCTTACATTTTTAGCTGTTGAAAACTTCTCATTCTGACTGCAAATTTGTAAATTGGAGGAATGTTAGACTGGGATGGAGGAAATGATTAGAGATCACTCCATAAGGGGGGAGGGCAGAAAGGGAGAAAAGTTGGGAACACAAAAGTTTTGCAAAGGTGAATGTTGAAAACTATTTTTGCATGTATTTGGAAAAAATAAAAGGTTATTATTTAAAAAATAAAAATTAAAAACAAGATCAATCCATGGAATGGATAGTGATATGCTGTTCATCTCAGGTCCAAGAAAAGTAAAAAGTAGGTTTGGATGGGGGCAGCTAGGTGGCGCAGTGGATGGATAGAGCACCAGCCCTGAATTCAGGAGTTCAAATCTGGTCTCAGACACTCAACACTTCCTAGCTGTGTGACCCTGGGCGAGTCACTTAAGCCCAGCCTCAGGGAAAAAACAAAACAAAACAAAAAAAAAAGTAGGGTTTGGAGGAATGGGGTAGGGTAAGAGAAAGAGGTTCACATAACATTTTGGCTCACTATCCCAATTAGGTAGAAGAATCCAGAAATCCTAAGGTCATAGGAATTGGAACTGAAAGGAAAATGAGTCCTTTTTTTTTTGTTGAGAAAACTGAGGCATGGGAAATTTATTTTTCTCAGGATGGCACCTATTAGACAGTGGAGCTGGGAATTAAGCCCACGCCCTATAAATATGTTGCTTTGTGCTTTACACTATCCTGTCTTCTCTCCAGATAAGGCAGGTATGCTGAAGACCATTCAGGCAGTGACACTAGGCTATAGGAGAGGGAAGAGAGACTCATTTTTGTATGTGTGGGAGAGTGACAGACATACTTTGATGCCTTTTAGTGATACCACTTAGCCACTGGGCAATGCCAGGTGGGGCTTCCCTGCGCTGCTGGCAGCATATATTTCTAGGTCACTATACAGGGTACCCTGCCAAATCCCAGGCCCTGCCCACAACTGGGCCCCGGAAGCCAAGCACCTCCTCTCTCTACTTAGTCTTCCAAGTTCCTCCTTCAGGGTAGGTTGGTCCTAGTTTACACCCTTCTCACGAAGTCCTCAATAATGATCTCAATTTGGCCCATTGACTTGGGGTGAAGAACATCTGTATGTTACAATAACAATCCTACAATTAAGGTGCCTTTATTGTCCCATCTAGTTCTTCACTCTGTCTTTAATAACACAGAAAAACAGGATCCCTAGGAGAGAAATCTGGTTGTTTATTTAGTCTCTTCAGGTGATCCCTGGAGGTACTCAGGGTAGATAATGGAGGAGGAGGGAGGATGTGTTTTGGGGGCATTTCTTCTTTACTCTTCGATATATCCTTTTGATTTAGTCACAATTTAGTTGAGAAAGGGGATCAATAACCTTTTATCTTAGTTCTGGTCCCTAGCTCAAACCTGGGATCTACCCAAATTCAATTGAAAAATTTTAAAATGTAATTTAAATTTGAACAATGAGTTTAAAAAAAATTTAAGTACCCACTGTGTTGTCTCAACCCCTTCTATTTATTTATTTATCCATTCATTCATTATTTGTTTGTTTGTTTATTTACTTTCTGGAGCCAATTGGAGTTAAGTGACTTGCCCAGGGTCACACAGCTAGGAAGTGTTGAGTGTCTGAGAGCAGATTTGAACTGGGGTCCTCCTGACTTCAGAGCTGGTGCCAATAGAATTTTCAATAGAAAATAGAAACTTTGGGGCAGCTAGGTGGCGCAGTGGATAGAGCACCAGCCTTGAATTCAGGAGGACCCGAGTTCAAATCTGGTATCAGACACTTAACACTTCCTAGCTGTGTGACCCTGGGCAAGTCACTTAGCCCCAGCCTCAGGGAAAGAAAAAAAAAAAAGAAAATAGAAACTTTAATCCATGAGAAACATTAACTTTGTACCCTGGCATGCAGTGTTCACTCTTTCTCCTTCCTCTCACTTCCCTCTAGGATTAGTGGATTAGAGTTCTCAGCACTGCTGTTGGAAGCCTAACAGGTATGGCTAAGTGGGAGCCCAGTAAAATATATGTTCACAGTATGTTAAGTCTTTGAGTCCTGTGAATGTGGAAAATCATAGCCAGAAAGAGATGAGGTGGGACTTTATAACTACTTACAGATCATATATTTTAGATATTTTTAATAATATTCTTGTTTAATCTACAAGATTAAATTCCGAACTGAGGCAGCATGCCACTAAAAGCCATGGGCTAGTCTCCAGTTTGGGGGAGAAAGGGAGGGAAATAATTTAGACATCAGTAAGCAAAATCTCAGCTAGTGGACATCCAGGGTGCTGCAGCCTCTCCTGCACATGTGCCAGGGAGATCTGGGGTGGCTACTGGGCTAGTGTCCTAAGGTGAACATCGCCTTGTAGACAACTCGGATGTTGTACTCCCTTATAATGAATATACTGCCTTTCTTTAGGCACATGGCTGTTGTAAGGATTAAATGAAGAACCATGAATATGGATCAAAACTAGGTCTGAAGGGCTCTGTCAATAAGTGACATCTGGGATGGGTTACTGAGGTAAGCAATAAATTGAGTTTCAGAAGCGGTTTTCTTTCAATTTTTCAGACTCAAATGATCTGGGCCTGTTTTTTTATACCCAGGACTGAATCACCATCTTCACTATCCAGCTTCCTCTGAATTCCCTTTGGATCAGAGTTTCTTAGCCTTTGTGTGTCCAAAGCCTCTTTTGGCAGTCTGGGGAAGTCTAATAAAAACTTTCTTCTTCTTTTTTTTAATTAAAACTTTTTATTTACAAAACATGTGCATGAGTAATTTTTCCAACATTGACCCTTGCAAAACCTTCTGTTCCAAATTTTCCCCTCCTTCCCCCCACCTCCCCTAGCTGACAGGTAGTACAATACATGTTAAATGTTAAAATACATGTAATACCCTTCTTAGAATAATGTTTTTAAATGCCTAAAATAAAATACACAAGATTACAAAGGAAATAATTTATATTGAAACAGTTATCAATTAAAAACAAAGATCAAAACAAGATGCCCTGTTTTAGAAAAAAAAGATGCTATTTCAAAGCCCTTATTGTTTATCAGGGTCAAATTTGACACATTATTTACTTGGTTTGGGGGAATAGGGAAGAAGAGGAGGGAAAAGGGATGGAAAGGGGATGAGGGGAAAAGCAGGCATTTGGGGTAGAGCCTGAACTGATACAAAACAGTTCACTCTTTCAGTGGTAGAGTGGGAGAAAGAGAGGTAATCTGATCATGAGTAGGGGAAGCAAAAGAAGATGCTTCTCTACCAACAAGAGCAATGTTCTTTTTCCTCTTCTTTCTGAGACAGCTGGACAAGATGTCCTACCCAGACCTTGGAGGATTTGAATGCTGCTTCATAATGTTGGCTCTAGTGGATACAAATCAGAGCTTTGGTTTTATATAGAGAGGCTAGTCTAAAAGTTCTGGGGGAAGTTTTAGACAAGGTGAAGCAGAATGGATAAGAATTTAACAGAAGTAAGGAGAGGGCTTTCTAAAGATGAATAATGTTGTGAATATAGGCAAGAGTATGAAAAGGCTTGGGCTACCTTCAGAGGCGTTATACATGGCTTGCTGTAGCCCTCAGATTAAAATGTAATTTGGGGAATATTTAACAATTATTGTTATTATTATTTTTGTTTTTGCTTTTCAGTTGTGTCTGACTCTATGACCGCATTTGGGATTTTCTCGTCAGAAGTACTGGAGTGATTTACCATTTCCTTCTCCAACCCATTTGACAGATGAGGAAACTGAGGCAAACGAGGTAAAGTGATTTCCCCAAGGTCACACAGCTAATGAGTGTCAGAGACCAGATTTGAAGTTAGGAAGAGAAGTCTTGGGCACCAGGATTCTAATATACTGTTTAATGGCCTCCTTCCCATTTGAGTTTGACATCACTGATCCAATTTATCTTTATTGAAGAGTATATAGAGGTAATTCTCTCAGAATAAAGTGATACAATATGATTTTTATGGAAATGTTTTGCTTAACTTCACATGTGCCTTCTTAATGGGGCATGGGGGTAAGGAGATAGGGAGAGAATCTGGAACTCAAAAGTTATAAAAACAAATATAAAAATTTGCATGTAACTGGGAAAAATAAATATATTAAATACTAAAAAAAGAATAAAATGAAATCAGATTTTGGTAAACCTTAACTTTGCTCACCAAAGGTAAAAAGAGGCCATTGAAAGATTTTAGATAGAGGAATGATGTGCCCAAATTCATGCGTTACAGGGAAAATATGCAAGATGATTGGAGAGGAAAGGGAAGATTTGTTAGGGGGCCATGGCAACAATTTAGTTGGATAGTAATGTGCAATTGTATTAGGGCAGTGATAGTGGAAAGAGAGAGGAGAAGATGGTTAAAGTGTTATTAGGGAGATAGAAGCATGTAACATTTTGGAAACTATATGGCTGTGAGAGGTAAAGAAAAAGAGAGTCAAGAATAACCCCAGCACCATGGTAGAATGGACAAAGATAGTCAAATGAGGCAACTCAAGGATAGGGTAAAAGAGTATATACTGTTTTAAACATGTTAAGAGAAGTTGAATTCTTTCTGCTCTGGAGATCTATTTTGTGGGGATAATAGTGTGGAAGAACCAGAGAAAAGATGAGAAGGTATGGGCATCTGGAGGTGGAGGTAGAGCAACTGACCCAAAGTGGCAGATGGATCTAGGCAAGTGGACATTTGTTAAATATTCTCAGAACAATGCACTTTAGACACAAGGGGAGATATAAAGCTTAGATTACATATGATTTTTGTCCTCACAAAAATTCTAGACTCATCTCTCCAGTAAATGGGTTGATATAAACATCATGAGGGACTCTCAAGAAATCCTTTGGTTCAGAACATTTAACAATAAACAATGTGACAATAAAACAGAATTATAATACACAAGGAATGCCTTAATGTTGTTCAATCATTTTAGTTGGGATGAGTTTCCCTGTCCCTATTTGGGTTTTCTTGGCATAGACACCAGAGTGGTTTGCCATTTCTCTTTTCAGCTCAATTTACAAATGAGGAAACTGAGGCAAGCAGAGTTAGTGACTTGCCCAAGTCACACAGCTGGATTTGAACTCAGGTCTTTGTGACTCTAGTCCCAGTACTCTAATGAGCCACCAACTGCCTCCAATGAGGGTGTTATAGAAATACAAAATAAATTGAGATCATAGAGTGCTAGATGGGACTTCAGAGGTCACTTAACCTCTTCATTTTATAGGTGAAGAAATTGAGGTTAAGAGAAACATCAGAGCCAGGATTTAGACCCTGGTCTTCTGATTCCAGAGCCAGTGCTCTTCCATTTTTCCATGATACCCACCTTTCTTTGGTGTATGAGGTTTGAAGTACATATGGGCCTTCTTCAGGACACCATGAGTACCACACAACCTCTTCTCCTTGCCTCCATACTCAGTTACTTAACTTCTGTTTGATCTCTTTCTCATGGGGAATTGGGACTCAGTCCCTCCCTCCCTCCACCACTACTCAGGCCATCTTGACTTGTCTTTCCAGATTTTGTCTGAATTTTGATGACTGTAGAGGAGCAAATAAAGTTGTCTCATTTAAATCTAGTTTTTGAACAAGTCAAGACCTTTTGATATCATTGGTTTTCAATAAAAGAATGCATTCCATGCTAGTATGCTGGCAGCTGTTATTGACTGAACAGGTGTTTTGTGTGTGTGTGTGTGTGTTTACACATGTGGGCATGTATATTCATATGAGCATGTAGAAGGGTGTGTGTATTTTCATGTGTAATAGGGAATAAGTATGTCTCTGTGAGTACACAGTTGTAAAGAGTTGTGCAATCCTTTTTCAGTCATATCTGATTCTTCATGACCCTATTTTGTGTTTATTTTTGGCAAAAATACAGGAGTCATTTGCCATATCCTTCTCTAGCTCATTTTACAGATGAAGAACTGAAGCAGAGTTAAGTGACTTATCCAGTGTCACACATCACTAAATGTATACTTATTAAATTATCTGAGAGTGGATTTGAACTTAAATCTTCCTGACTTCCATTCTGGGCCTCTATCTGCTATACCACCCAGCTGGCCAAATAATTTTTATATAGTATTATTGGAAGGTGAGTGCTGTTATTATACCCCTTTTACAGATGAGGAAACCAAGGTAAATTGAGTAAATATCAGGCTGAATTTGAATTCCTTTAAAAATTTTTTTTAAAATGTTGATATTTATTTAACAGCTTTTAATAATACAAAAAGTCAGTATTTATGACACTCATCATGTGCCAGATACTTTTAAAAAAAAATTTCGAATAGTAGCTTTTTATTTTCAAAATATACACAGATAGTTTTTAACATTTAGCCTTGAAAAACCTTGTATTTCAAATTTTTCCCCTTTCTTCCCCCACTGTCTCCCCTAGATAGCAAACAATCCAATATGTTAAAATATGTACAATTCTTCTATACATATTTCCACAATTATCACACTGCACAAGAAAAATCAGATTAAAAAGGAAAAAAAGTGGAACTCTCATCTTCTTGACTCCAGACCTAACACTTTATCTATTGCACCACCTAGCTGCCTTTGTGAAGAATGTATTCCCCCTCTCCCCTTTTATTTTTTTCCCAGATAATTGGCACAGCTTCTATGGCTGAGTATAGAATTAAGAGGACCTGGATTCAAATCTCAACTTCCTTAGGGGTAACTTGGCCAGTTAGGGCCTCTGCTGCTCTGCTCTGTAAAATTCTGGGGTTGGTCTCATTGAGATCGATTTCATCTCTGGACTCTCTAAGTATCCTTGTGAGTAGGTATGATAAGTGACAGCATCCCCATTGAAGGGTACATGGAGGCCGGGACAGGCTAAGGACTCATGACTGGTGGATGTACAACTGGTAAGTGACAGGGTTAGGGCTAGAGATCTTCCTGTTACCAGCCCCTGCCTTTGCACATACTGCACCGCCAGCCATAGCTGTCTCTCAAATCTAGAGGAGTGGGAGCGAGAGAATGAGAATGTGATGCTATTGTTACCCCCACTACTAGAAAAAACAACTCCATTTGTCCAAGTCGCACAAATTGCCCTATGCTCATGAGCCATCTGTAATATCTTTTGGTATGAGAGTCAGCATTATTATGTAGACAGAGGGATGAGGGGAAAAGTATGAATTCCAGGTGTGTGTGTGTGTGTGTGTGTGTGTGTGTGTGTGTGTGTGTGTGTGTGTGTGTGTGTGTGTGTTGTGACACAGAGATCGAGGGAGCCTGGGAGCTCAGTGTTCTGTGTCAAATATATGTGAATGAATTTCAGTCTTGTTTGTGTGCATGAATATCTGCATCCCTGCATACATGTTTTGTTTTTGTGTCCCATGGCTGTGCATATCTGGGTGGGAGGCCAGGGTGGGGAAAGGAGATAAGCATCTGTCTGGCTTTCCAGGCTCAGGCAAGGTCACTGTGTCAAAGGGGCATTTCTGACACTTTCTCTGCCTGTGATCCCAGCTCTGAAAGCCCCTACTGCAGGGACTTCCCTTCCAGCCTGACTCACGATGCCTCATGCCTCTGACTCAGGCCTGGGCTTCCAGCCAGTTCCCTCCTTCCCTCTCCCCTCCCCTTCTGTTCACCCGGCTCTGCCACAAACCAGCTAAATGAACAGGGAATAGATACACAGAGAGAGATAGGGAGATAGGGAAAGACTAAGACTGAGGGACAGAGAGATGAGTGAAGGTCAGAAATAGATAAAGAATAGATTAAGAAACTGAGGGACACAGAAATGAAGAAAGGGAAAAACAAAGATATGGAGACAAGGAGGAACTAAGAAACAGGGACAAAGAGATGAGACACTGAGGAACAGAACTTAGGAAGAGAGAAAAAGGACAGAGAGATGTAGAGCCTAGAGGACCCAGGGGGAGAAGCCGAGACCAAATGACCAAGAGATAAGATCTATAATCAGATAAAAAAAATTGGGGGGGGTGGATGAGTGACACAGGTGGGGAAGAGGTTCAACTCTCAGCCTAATTTCTTAGGAGGAATAGCCAGAGATGAGTCCATTTCTGACAATGATCTCTAATGACTAGCAGCAGTGGAGGTCCTTGAGAAGAAGTGTGGGGACAATTACTTCTTGTCAGGAAGAAAAGATACTATTTCCCATGTCATCCTGAAGCAAGACACCCTTTGTCTAGTGAGATGGAAAGGCTAAAGATGAGAGAAGCAGAAATGCTGAGGAATAAAGGACAGACCTCAGTGATGGAAGGACTGAAAGATAAAGAAAAGAAACATGATGGCTAGGAAAAAAAATGGAAAGAAATAGTGATAGAAAAAGTTAAAAAAAAAAGGGTAGAAAAATAGAAAATGGAAACAGATGGAGACAGGTCTAAAGAAATCAAGTAAAAAATAGAAACAGGTAGAATGAAGATTAAGGAATAGAGAAAATCTGTAAGCAAAAAGAAAAAGGACTGATCTAGGAAAGAGAGAATAGCTGTGATACCTCTAGGTTAGGGACCTGGATTGGGAACAGAGGGATGCATTGAAGAGAGAAGCAACCTGGAAGGAAAGGAGAGGATGGGGGAAGAACATGAGCATCCAGATTCCTAGCCAAGGTTTCACTTCAGCACTCAGAGCCCTCAGGGCCTGGAGCTGATTTTGTCCTGCCTTAGTCAGAGCATGGAATCTAACATAGAATCCTAACCTAGTCCCCTCCTACTTTTCCAGTCTCCTTGTACCTTACTTCCCAACAATTGTTCTCTTCAATTCAGGGAGACATTCCCTCTCATCTTTGGGCATTTCTCTCTGGCTGCCCCCCATGTCTGAAAGAATTTCCTTCCTCCATTTGACTATTGACCTCCCTGACCTTTAAGTACCAGGTAAAATTTCACCACCTACAGGAATCCTTCCCTAACTCTTCTTAATTCCAGCATCTTCCCTCTATTGATTATTTCCTATGTATCCTGTACATAGCTTGCTTTTTATGTACTTATCTGTATGTTGTCTCTCCTTTTACATTGTAAACTCCTTCAGAGCAGGATCTGTATTCTGCCTCTTTTTGTATCTGTAGTGCCAGGCACATAGTAGGCACCTAATAAATGTTGATTAATTGACCTTGGACAAATCATTTGCATTGAAAAAGGAAATTTCCTCATCAGACATTCCCTTTTTCTCTATCAATATAATCATAGGCCCGCTTCCTTTCTCCTTCCCTCTTATTCCTATATATTTGATTCCATTTCTGGATAAGTCCATTTTATTTCCCAAGGGTCTGTGTAGGACTCCTTTCCTTTCTATCTCCATCAGGTTGCTTATTTTCACTTTCCAAGGTGACACAGAGCAGTCAGTCCCTTCGTTGTGTGAGATGAGGGGTTACAGAAAGGCCAAACTCCTTTTACCACTTAGCCTGGAATTCATGACTTCTTAGATGTATAGAATGTCAGAGTCAGAAGGCACCTTAGAGATCATCTAGCCCAATCTCCCCCACCTCCACTTCCACCCCAGTTTATTTTATTTTTAAAAATCAATTTTTATTATAAACTTAACAAAGGTAAAACATCAAACATAAAAAAGACTAAAATCCCCAAATGCAATCATAAACTCCAATCTGTTTACATTTCAGTTTTAACAAAATAACTGATTTGTTCTTGTTTGTTGCCTTCTGAGCTCTTTTCCATCTGTGTACTTGTAAAGTTTTGTTGCTGTTGTTATTTTTTACGCTGTGCAGTCAATGTGTAGGCAATTCCGATTTCACTTTCCTGGCTCTGTATAAGTCTTTTTGGGTCTTTTCATATTTCTTTGTAGGCTTCATGTTTATCATTTTTTATGGCTCAATACTATTCCATTACAGTAATATACCACAATTTATTCAGCCATTCTTCTGATCATTAAGAGACAGTTTTTTTTCCTTCCATTTTTTGATAGAGGAAATAAAACAGCTATAAATATTTTTATGCACCTAGATCTTTTGCTTTTTAATAACACCCTTAGGACATAAGTCCTAACTGTGGGACAAATGATATGATCTATAGTATAATTCTTACAAATGACCCAATGGCTCTTCAGAAAGAGGCCTCCCTGAACCAATGGCTATTTTCCCAAAGTTCCACCAGCTGTTAATTTGGAATGTTGCTATTTGAAATAAAATTTGCCAACTTGATGGGTGAGAGTTTTATTTCATTTAACTTGTTTTCATTTTCATTTCTATGACTATTTTAGAGTTGGTACACTTTTAAAAATGGTTATCAAACATTTATACTCCCTTCTTTGAGTGTTATCTGTTATATCTTTAATCATTTCTCTATTGGGAACCATATCTTACTCCTGTAAATTTCTCTCAATTTCTCATAAATTCCAAATGTCAGTCCTTTATCAGATAAATTTACTGCAAATATTTTTTCACTATCTATTGCTTTTCTTTGTATTTTAGGTAAAATGTTTTTTGTTATGAAAAATCTTTTCAATTTTATAGTTAAACTATTTTGTCTCTAGTCATTTCTTTAATTTGTTTGATTTTTCTTCTTTTATAACATGAACACAATATTTTTTTCTTTTTAATTTTTTTGTGGGTGGTATTTGGATTATAGATCCAGTTGCAATGTATTAATAGCACATGGGCCAAAAAATGTCTCTGAGGTTCCCCCCCCCCCGCACAGTGTCAACCAAATTCCTCCCCCATTTTATTGAATAATTATTAATATCTTAATGTGAATATAATCTAACAATTATAAAATAATACTTGTAAATACTTATAAAGCACTTAGCCAATACCTGGCACATAGAAACTGCTATAATAATAAAATTTTTCCTTTCCCTATTGTTTTGTTGTCTTAAGTTTTTTGAACCCTAAATTCTCATGCACAGGACTTTCCAAATAGCTTAGAGTAGTTCTGAGTTTTAATAGACTTTTGGTATATTCCATATATTTTACTCCATTCTGAACATTTTATTCTGCTCCTATTATATATTTTAAAAATCCATATAGTTTTGATAATTATTTTATTATGGTAATAAACAGATATAAAATTAATAAAATACAACTGACACTCCTCTCATCCTCATTTCCAACAGAATATTAACTTCTTGAAAGCAGGCATTATCTTGGAGGCAGCCTAGCATAGCAGAAAGTGTTAGGATTAGATTTAAGACATGAGTTGAAATGCTGGCACTGCCACTTATAAACTACATAACTTTACAAAATTTATTTTATCTCTTTGTGATTTTTGGCAAGTGGTTTAATCTTCCTTGGTCCAAGTTTTTTACCCCTAAGATAAGGAGCTTAGACTCACTAGCCTGGAAAATTCTCTTCTAGTTCTAAATCTGTGAGACTTGTGTGACTTTTGGTTTTGTCTTTAAGAATCCATTGCTTAGAAGTATGCCTTATACAGAACAATCAGTTAATCAACAAATATTTATTAAATACTTACTGTGTCCCTGGCACTGCACTAAGATCTGAGGTTAACAGATCTCAAGGACAAGAGACCAAAAAAACACAAAAAACAAAAAAAAGTTCCTGTCTTCAAGGACCTTACAATCTAATGGGGGAGACAACATGCAAACAAATATATAGAAAGTAAACTATATATGGGATAATTAGGAAATAATTAGTAGAAAGAAAACACATACTCAATGCTTGTTGAATGGAAGTGAAATGTGGTGTGTAATGGGATTTAAGCATTTAAAGAACATCTCTCTGGTACCTGAGCACTGAGGAGCCTGCTTCTGTGTGATAGCATGGTTATAGAGGTGACTTAGAAAGACTGGGACATTTGTAGACATTCTATAATTGTTTTGGTTTCTCTTAACCACAAGGGACAATCCATGGCATATCTGTTTCATATGACTCTTCATGTAGAGAGAACCATCAGAAGCACTCTGTGCATATGCTAGATTGGTGTTGCTGGTTTGTTATGATATATGGTATATTTTGAAAAGTAAAATGACATATTGGAAAGGTCACTGGTTTCAAGACTTGCATTTGGGTGCATATATCTGTAAACATATGCCTGTAGGACTGTGAAAGGGTCACTTCTTGTGAAATAAAGGGAAATAACTTGTGGGTTACAACCTTCTATAGGATCATGGAATTATTGCAAAGTGTCCATATGAATAAATTATTTAGCATAATAAACAAATTTACTTCTTATGAAAGTAACAAGTTATATACTTCACATATTTGTGAAAGGGAGTGATTCCTCAAAGCCCAGGACCTAGCAACAGAAAGGGGATATAATAAGCTGTTAATCTAAGTAGAAAAGATGCCTCTGAATAAGTGATCACCTTGTTCAATGAAAATTGGTGTTTTGAATGCATTAGATGTAAAACAATATAATAGGATAAAGAATGATAGGTTACTCTTTCTGGTGACTTTTCAAAGTCTAGGAGTCTAGGAGATTGAATCTCAGCGGAAGAGGAACCCAAGCTCTTCAGGTAGGTGTAGAAAATGGATAAAAAGAAGATGAATGAAAATAAAAAATAAGAGGATGGAGGCTACATGGAGCTGGCTGAGAGAGTGGAAAAAGATAGGAACAACTGCCACCAAAGAAAGGAACTCTGGAAGTTAGGTTGCTTGGAACAATGAAGATGTGGGTTGAAATAAACGTTGATGAACTTCTCCTTTCTTCCCTCCCAAATCCAAGCAAGTAATTCTATATTTTCTTTCTCCCCTATCTCCTTCATGGGAGCTTGAAACTATTTCCTCTGGACATAGAAAGCCTATCTTTCTTTATTTTAAATGTTTATATCTTTATAAACAATATAATCACCAACCGTTCTAGGCAGATTTTGCTTATTGGGAATTGGCAATTGAAGGGGAAATACCAAAGAAGAGATTTAGATTTAGAGCTAACATGAATTGTTTTCCCAGAAGAACTATCTCTGGCTGGGGGCTCGGAGCTAAGAAAAAGGTAAAGTGAATGATAGGTATTTTGATGCTACTTTCCAGAACAGAAAAGGAGACTCTGTACCAGGAAACTTAAGTGTGCAATGAGTTAATAGGAGAGTGAGGAGCAAATAGGAGTGGTTAAACAACTGATCTAAACCATCTGTTTAACGAATGAATGAATAAAACATTTATTATCCATCCATTATTTGTAAAGCAGTGTGCTAGGTGTTGGGGATACAAACAGATAATCCCTAATCTCAAAGAATTTACTACATAATGGGAGAGATAACACATAGAGAAAATTTCACATGAAAATGTCCCAAGTACCCACTGTACCATACAATGACATAGAATGTGGCAATTCCTCCCCCCCCCCTTTTTCTTTTGGAAAATGTTATTTCTACAGATAAATTGTATCAATTTCTCATGTTGAGCCATTTGACAATGTCAAGGATTTTGGTGACAAGCACCAGCAGGAATAGTTACTAGTCCACATTGAAGCAGGTTGTGGTCCCTTTAAGAAACTATTTCCTATGGATCTGTGATCCCTTTCAGATTCTCAGCTCCTCCTGGGGAAGGCATCCCCCCTGATAAATCATCTTGCCAGGATGCCAGAGCCTTTGATTCAATTAGAAATCCTGGTCAAAAAACACTCCTTTGAAGTGTTGTTAATTCCAATAGGAGATCGGGCTGTCCCAGCCCCCACTGGGTCTGACCTGCTTGGGCTGTCCCAGCCCCCACTAAGACTCAATATAACAGCTTCCTTCAAGGTAGGTCTTTTGCAGATGGGCCTAGCTAGTTCACTCAGCTATTAGGATCCTTCTGTCCACTGAGAACTGCATTCTCAGTGCAAAACTTCATTTCCCATAGATCTGCCACTATAGAAGTCAGTCTCTTGTTACACTGATTTCTATCCAACAATAAACTTTCATTTTGCAACTAATAAATAATCCGGAAATGAGTGAATTTTTTCACTCCTAAAACCTGCGGCCGATTAAAGGGGAATCTTAACAACTCTCTTATAGCCACTAACCTCTAGACCACCAGCAAACCACGTCAACATTATCTTAGGGTTGCTTTCCCAAAAGATGGCTCAGAGTTCTGGGCTGTTTTTCCATCAGAATTTGAGGGAAGATGATGATTAAGATGGTGATACTGGTGGCTTAACTTGCTTAGTTTGTGCTTCTGCCTTCCAGTATCTCTCTCAAGGTGGCTTGCTGCTTCAGCAGGCTGATTTGCCTACCCTTCAGTGGGTGGCAGCTGGGAGGGACAGTTAGACTCTTCACTGCAGGACTTGCTTCCCTAAATAATAGTTTTGAGGCATGAGCTGGAAGTGGGATCAGTAGTTTGGGATATGCTGCTTATATACAGATTGGTGGCTTATGATGATGATGATTTAATACTAATACATTTTACACATTGTTAGTTTTCAAATAAAGATAAATGAGTTTGCAACTAGCAAAATAAAAATGGATTGAAAAGTGATACTGAATTCATAGTTACTTTTTCAAATGCACTTATTTCAAATGTACTTAATAGGTACAATTATTAAAGGAGATCAGAAAATTTGTTGTGAAATAAAGGAATCCTTGTACTCAAAAAGGCAGAAAAGCACAGACTTCTTTGAAGAGCAATGTGAAGATATCAGGAGAATGCATCGCTTATGGGTTCTGTGATGCTAGAGGTATAAGTTGTCTTGGTCATATGTGTTCACTATTTGTGTATCTCTCCACTTGTGAATTCTGTGTTTGTCTGTCCCCCTTGTATATTTTGTAATAAAATATACCCAGGATTTATGGAGGAAATGTTTTATTGTTGCTTTTTTTTCTTGTATGGCATTTCAATAAATGCCCTTATTTAAAAAACAGACAAACAAACAAAAAAAAAAAAAACTAGAAGCCACTGGAACAGATGACCTGTAAGTCTACTTCTAGCAGTCTATGATTCCATAGACTAAAAGGTTAAGTCATAGGACTTAAAACTGCAAAGGGACTCTAAATATCATCTTGTCAAAATTTTTCATTTAAAGGTGAGTAAACTGAATAATAAGGTGTTAATCAAAGGCTCAGTGACTTGCTGATTATTCTTATTTTTTTTTTGCTAAGGCAAGTGACTTGCCCAGGATCACACAGCCAGGAAGCATTAAGTGTCTGAGGTCAAATTTGAACTTGGGTCCTCTTGACTTTAGGACTAGTACTCTAATCACTGCACCACCTAGCTGCCTCTGGCTTAGAAGTAGTGAGTGTCAAGGACAGGCTTCAAGTGCTACTTTTCTGACCACAAGCTCAACATTCTTTTTTTTTTTTTTTTTTTTTTTAAAGCCCCATATTCTTTCCAATAAATCATGGTGATAATAAAGTTATCTGGGTTGGTTTTTTCCTCCCTTTAGTTTTTTTTTTTTAATAGATCTTTTTTTTTTCATATAAATTTTGTTATTATTTTATAATTCTACGAAGTAATCCATTGTTGTTTTTTTGATTAACATTTCATTGAATTTACAATTTAAAATTGACATTTTTTACCATGTAGGCTCAACCTAATCATGTCCAAGGGAAACCCCTCTGATACTATATAATAATATACATAGAAAAATAAATATCTATCTAGCTATATATAAATATTTTAATACATGCATTTTGTCATTGTTATAAATGGTCTTTTGTCTTTACGCCAATTTTTTCTTCATTAAAAACTACAGTTTAATTAGGCTTATTTCACATTATTTTCACTTATACATTTTATATTCAAAGCTAGTCAAATTAGGTTACTTGCTATTCCCCATATATACACTCCAATCCTTCATTCCTGCCTCTGTATAACTGATTCATACTTTGAGTGCTCTCTTTTCTCAGATTAACATACCTAAAATGCTATCCTTTCCAAAATATTGGTTATTAAAATCCTTTCTTCAAAGGTCATCTCTAGTGCTAGCCATCTTCTGCAAATGATCCCATTTCCAGTTGTCCTCTTCTTTCTTTCCTAAAATAATTTTTATTTTTTACTTTACAGAGGTCTTGAAAATACTTATCTATACAGGCACTATATCTTCCCTAATAAAATGTAAGCTCCATTAAGTCAGGAATTATTTTGTTTTTGTATGCTCAACATTAACATTGTGATTTGCTTGCAGTATACATTTAATAAATGTAAAGTAATCAAAATCAGAAAAATTATTTAATTACTACAATGACAAAAATTGAAACTAAACATTGAATAATTATAATAGCCAAGTTTGGCTTTGGAGAAGAATTGAGAAAACAGTCTTCTTTTATTGGAGAAGCAGGAACTCTGGGTGTAGCATATTGTGTATTAGAAAAGGTCAATTTGTTGTTGATGCTAAATTACCTTTTTTCTTTCATTTTTAATCTTTATTATAAACCTCAGATAAAGAAGGAGGGATATACACGCACACATACACACACGAATGTAATATAAAAGCAAAAGGTAATAAAAATAAAATATAATTTTAGAAATTATTGTAATTGTTTTATTTTCAATCATGTCCAACTTTTCATAACGCCTTTTGGGGTTTTCTTGGCAAATATACTGGACCATTTGCTATTTCCTTTTCCAACTTATTTTACTTATAGGAAAATGTGAAGTAACTTGTCCAGGGTCACATAACGTAGTAATTTTCTAAGACTAGATTTGAACTCAGGTCTTCTTGACTGCACATGTGGCAGGCACTATCAATTAGGTTTAAGGGTTAAGACCATATAAATAAGGTAATATATCTTCCTTTTCTGTATTTAAAGGTCACACACACACATATAAATAAATAAATAAATAAATATATATATATATATATATATATATATATATATATAAATATATATATATATATATATATATATTTACACAAATACAAAACTTTTTTTGGAATATTTAGGAAAATTCACTGTGAATTTATTTAGTCCTAGTTTTTTTATATACAGCAGCTCTTTAGCTTCTTTTGGAATTAATCTCTTCTAGTTTGTATATTTTATTTTTCATATATATTCATCTACTAACAATATTATAAATCAAGATAAAGAAATATAAAGGCATAACTAAAGAGGAGATATCTGCTACTAATGCTTTACTTAGAAAATCCTAGGGAATCAGCAAAGATATTATTTGAGATAATGATTTCAGCAAAGTTATAGGCTATAAAATAAGTCCTTGAAACTGAAAAGATTTCTACATAATTATGATAAATCTTAGAGGCAGTAATAGAAAGGGAAATCTCCAATTAGCTATAAAATGAAGAAATAAAGAATAATTTAAATAGTTGGAGGAATATTTGGTTTTCATGGCTGGGCCTCACCAGTATAATAAAAACAATAATGCTACCATAATTAATTTACACTTTGAATACTATGTCAGTAAAATTATCAAAGGGATACTTTTAAAAACCCAATAAAATAATAACAAAATTAATTTGGAAAAGTATAAGATTTAATATATCAGGAGAAATAATGAAAAGAGGTAAAATTGAAGGGAAAATAGCACTTTTAGACTTTAAACTATGTTATAAAAATGCAGTCATCAAAGCCATCTGGTATTGATTAAAAAAATAGATAGATCAGTGGAACAGACTAGACAAGGGAGAAACAGAAACAATGGAATTCTATAACCCAAGCTAATAAATTGGAATACACAAATTACTTAGGAAAGAACTCCCTATTTGATAAAATCATCTGAAACTGGGGCGAGGGGAAAGCTTGGTGGCAATTGGGCTTAGTCTAACATACTACATCATATTCAATTTTACATACTAAATGGATATACACCATTAAAGAACATACCATTAAAAAATAGAAGACAGATCACAGACTTTTCACATTTATAGTTAGAAGATGTATCTTTAACCAAACAAGAGATAGAGACAATTACAAAAGATAAAAGTAATAACTTTAATTATGTGGAACTGAAAAGCTTTTCCACAAGCAAAATTAATGTCCCCCTAAGATACTAAGAGAAGTGTCAAATAAGGGGGAAAAAATCTTTGTTTGCAATTTCTTGTTAAAAGTTTGATATCCAAGGTATATAAACAATGAACAGAACTAAAATCTAAAGCCTCAATAAATAAATGATCAAAGGAAATGAAAAGAAAAAAAAAAAACAAAAATAGAATAAAAGCAAAATAATGAAAATAAAAATAAATGCATAAATTTGCAAACTCTTTACAGTTATTAAGAAAGAATACTTCAAATCACTAATAAGAAAAAAGCAAATCAAAACAACCTTGAAATTTCATCTTACATCCTGAAAATTCACACATAAAAGATAGTGATAGTCAATGTTGGGTAGACAGTGGGATGATAGAAACGCTAAGTCCATTGTCTATATAGATGTGAATCAGTACAACCATTTGGGGAAACTATTTTAGAATTATGTACATAAAGTGGTTAAATCCATCTTCTTTGACCCATTGCATTAATTGGCTTATATCTTTAAGTGGCTATTGATAAGAAAAAAAGTCCCTATATACACCAAAATATTTATAGCAGCACTTTTTTTGTAGAGTAAAGAATTGACAATAAAGTAGATATCCACTGATTAGGGAATGGCTAAACTACACAAATATAAAGAAATATTACTGTTCTATAAGTGATGATGAATGTGATGAATACAGAGAAGCATGAAAAGATCTCCATGAACTGAAGTGAAGCAGAGCCAAGAAAAAGTATACACAATAACTACAAAAACATAAGGGGAAAGAACAGCCATAAAACAAAAATGAATGTTAAAGAATTACCAAGAACAACCATGATTCAAAAGAAGAGATATGGGAAAATATTTTTACTCTAACCCTTTGCAGAGATAGAAGGTCCATAGCTGTTGCACATTGCAGACATTTTCAGATTTTTCAAAATATAGATCAGTCTGATTTTCTTCTTTAAAAATAGTATTTCTTATATTTGATGGCTCTCTGGGGAGGGGATTACTAAGGGAAATTTTGATGATATTAAAAAAATACATAAAAATATAAAAAAATACTTATTTTTGTTGTAAATAACAAAGAAATTGATAAAATTTATTTAAAATATTTGTCTACTTTTTAATTTCAAATGTATGGGCATAAAATTGAATATAGAAATACCTGATTAGTAAATGCTTTGCATTGGCTGTGGTCTCATCTTTCAATTTTCTAATTTAGATAATTTGACAATCCTACTCTTCATTTTTTGATTAAATATAAAAGTATTTATAATTCATTTTGATCTTTGAAAAAAAAACAGCTCTTGGATTTATTAATTTATTGTTCTTTTGTTTTTCATTTTATTAATGTCTGATTTTGACTGTTTCCCTCTTTTTGGCTTTCTTTAATGTTTTCTTTTGTTTCTTTTGCAATTTATTTAAATGCAAACAAATATTTCTCTGCTGTTTTGTTACTATGAATGTTTAATACCTTTTTACCACTTAATATGACTTTGGTTGCATTCTCTAAATTTTAATATGCAATAATTTGTTGTTATCTTCTAGGTAGTCTATTATTGATTTTTAAAAAATTTCTTCTCTAACTTTAATATAATGTTCCACAATTTCCACACAGATCTGTCTTTTTCTTAGACAATTGTTTACTTTTTAGTTTTAATGTAATATGATCTTTAAATATAGTATTAGAAATTTCTGCCTTTCTAAAATTACCTAGGATGGTCAAGAATATGATCAACATTTTGTAGTTGTTTTGGATATCTTGAGAAAAAAATAATTTTCTGTTTTTTTATGAATTTCTTATTATATCTCCATTTTACATTCATGTTATTCTATACTGTCATCATGTCTATAATAGCTTTTTTTACTTTTCCTTTTGTTTATCAGAATCTATTAGTGATGGTAAAATCTATGATTTATTTTATATATTTTTTTTTTGTGAGACTGAGTTTTCCTCTAGAAATCTAATTATTATTCAGTGAAAAAAATTAAAGTTAAGTATCATTCAAAGGACCATTTAAAAGCACACATATTGGGCACAAGGAGCCTGCAACATGCTAACAAATGAAGTACTTCATGAGAAAAGCAGCATAAAGAATGTTATCAGGAATGTATAACTTTTAAAAAAAGGTGGATTGGTCATAAGGCAAGAGCAAAATATAACTAAACATTGTCCATTGAGATTCAGATAATATCAAGAACAAGGAGGAAGATCTCTGGCATATTGGGTGAATTCCCAGCGCAGAATTTATCAAAAAACATGGACTAATTTTGTACAAGTTCAGAAAGCATGGTTTGAATTTCAGTTGACATTACTGGAGAGAATAGCCATATAAATGAGAGTACATTTCCATTAAATTAGTAAGTGACAAATATATTTAAAAATTTGTGTGATTTCATTTTCAGTGATGTTTTTAAGCTTGATAATTTTTTTTTATTGTTTATCTTGTTAATTTCTGTCTTCAGTTTCGTTTTGTAACATAATCAATGAAATTCTAGATTTTTTTTGGAAATAGCTATAGCATGATAATTTAAAACCATAATTTCAGTTTAAACCAAGATATTTCTTTTTGTATGTGTTTTTTGTGTTTTTGTCATTTGTGTAAATGAGTTTCCTTTAGACTACCTATTGTTGGATTCTGCTTTTCAATTCATTGTGTAGCCCTTTTTCTTTTTATGGGTCAGTTCAGTCAATTCATATTAATTGTTACAATGGTTAAATTTGATTTATTTCTGCTATTCTTTGTTAAATTAGTTTTTTGTCAGAATATAACACAACTTTCCAATTTTGTTATTGTTATTCCTAAACCAAACTGAAAGAAAAATGGTAAATTATTTTATGTTCTTAATTCTGCATCTCTAGAGCTGGAATCTTTTTTTTTTCTCCAAAATAAGCATAGCATGTCCATATAGCTCTTCTTTGTTCTCACTTGCCTTTTCTCTTTTTTTCTCATTTGCATTTTTTTTTTTTCTATTTAAACGTGTTTCCTCTTCTCCCCCCACCCCCTTGAAGGTCAACATTATAATTCAGTAATTTAACTAATATAATACTGTTGCTATTTTACTTTATGAAAGAGACTTAGATAGGTGTACTGCATCAAGCTTAAATACTCAGTAGAGCTGATTGTTAAATTGCCACCATGAGCTTTTAAACCTCAGAAATCATCAATACTACAAATCAGTTTTGTTTTTTTTTTTTTGTTGTTGTTTGTTTTATTGAATGTCCAGACTTTTAAGTAAGCAATGGAAAAATATCAATAATGCAGATTAAGCTTAAAAGTATGCCAAATTTATATTTTCTGGTTTTTAAACATTTACCAGCATACACAGCTTTTATGTTAAGATGCAATTGAAATCTTCCAAATACTTAACTTTTAGAGTATTTTTCTTGCTTGATTCCACTTTTTTTTTTTTTTCCCAAAATGAGGGATTTCCCTCCTCTCTACTAAATATTTTAGGTCTTCTTGGTTTTTAAATGTCTACATTTGTTTTCTTTTTAGAAATAAGTTCTTTCATTAATACTTTTTTTTAAAATTTTGTTTTCCTTCATCCTTCTCTTCCCAAAGAACTATCACAGACAACAAAATTTCTTAAAATACAAAAAAAGAAAAGAGAATAGAAAAAAGAAACATAATTAGCATAACTGATGAAAAAAATCTGAAAATGCTATGGACCTCCCACCTTTGCAAAGAGGTGGTGTGGGAGTGTCTTCTGATATTTCTTCTTTGGAGTCTTGCTTATTCTGTAATTTTGTTACATTCCCTTTAGATTTTTTTGTGTATATGATTTTTCTTATTTCCATTGTCATAGTAAATGCTTATTTTGTTTTCTTGGCTCTGCTTATTTTACTCTGCATTAGTTCATGTAGATCTTTCCATGTTTCTCTGCATTTATCACATATACCATTTTTTTTTTATGGAACAGCAATATTCTAATACATTCATCTATCACATTTTGTTTAGTCATTTTCCAATTGGTAGGTATCTACTTTGTCTACAATTCTTCACTATCACAAAAAGTGCTGCTATAAATATTTCGGTATATATGAGAACTTTTTTCATATCAATAGATCATTTGTTTTGTTTATTTTTTAAAGAATGCTTACATTTTCTTTCTTTTGCTCAGGCAATTGGGGTTAAGTGACTTGTCCAGAATCACATCTCTAGGAAGTGTTAAGTGTGTGAGGCCATATTCGAACTCAGGTCCTCCTGACTTCAGGGCTGGTGCTCTATCCGCTTCATCACCTAGTTGCCTAAGAAGGCTTATTTTTCTAGGAAGCTAATCCTAGCATCTAGACCATGTTTTCAAGTTCCAAACACATACACACACAAAATCAATTTTTTTTTTTTGACATTTGTGGTTTTTGTAAAAAAAAAAAAACTGTTTATTTATCTCAAATTAATGTTGATAAATACTCTTCTCTCGTATTGACTTTGAAATTTTTTTTTTTGTCTTTGCAGTCTTGAAGTTTACCAGTGGTGTGCCTTGTTGAGTTAAATACTTAATTTATCTTTTATTAAGGGTCTGTGAATTATTTTTATTTGTAGATTCAAAATTATTTTTGATATTTCTGGGAAATTTTCTTGCACAATTTCCTCAGGTATAGTAATTAAATTTTTTCCTTTTAAAATTGGCTTCAGGAGCCCAGCTAATTTTGAAGTTTTTTCCCCTTGATTCACCTACCAAATCTATAATTTTCAAATGCATTGGTTTGGATTGTTTTGTTTCACTATTTTCTAAGCCTTCTAAATTCTTCTCTCTGTCATGTCTGTCATTCTGTTTTGCACAGTTTAATTTTTGTGTGTGTGTGTGTAGTATGGATTCTATTGAATCCCAGGACCCCTTGGAACTTCCCCAGGTCAAGCGTGGGATGTCTGGGAGTAGTCCTAGTTATATAAATACAGCTCTAGCACGTATCTATTCTTTATGGCAAGAACATAAAATAGTAAAGCTTTTAGAACAGAATAGTAAGGTAAAATAACAAGATAAAATCAAGTCTTAGAATCAAACTCCTTCCCCTGCTTTCTCTCTCTCTCTCACTACACACACACACACACACACACACACACACACACACACACACACACACACACAAAAGAATAATCTCTCATGGCTTCCACCATGGGAGAGAGAGAATATGCTGCCTGGACAACTGGCTTCCTTGTGGCTCAGTCTCCCAGCAACAAACTGCTCTCACAGTGTGGCTGTTTTGCTTTTGTCTGGATGCTGCTGCCATCTTCTGGACATCTCTGCTCTAGCTAAGACTTTTTCCTTCTCAGGAGAGTTATCAATGTTACTCTTGCTCTAGTTAACAATGCTAGGGTTAATCAACCGTTTTCAGCTTTTTTGTTAGCCCAAACCAGAATCCCACCCAGAGGTACAGAGTAGTCCTTCTGGGTTACCAAAGCTATTTTCAATATACTCATACTACTAATTAAGTCTTCCTGATAAGGTGAGGTGGATTCCCTTATCTGGCCTTTCACGCCCTCCTTAAACTTTTAGGAGACCCCTAGCTACACTGTTGACTGAGGGGAAGATTCTCCACCCTTTGCCCTGACTTCCCAGAATCCCAGAATTTCAGTGACTGTTTAGTTCAAACTCTGCCTGGAAAAACTGTGCCATTCCACTATATACTTAATAAGCTGCCACCCAATCTTTGCTTAAAGATTCCAAGGCTGGAGAAGTCCTCACTCTCAATCAGGCAATCAACAAGCATTTACTTATTAAGCTAATATTTATGCACCAGGCCCGGTGCTAAAGCTAGGAGGATACAAAACCAGAAGTAAAACAAGCTCTGCCCTCAAGGGATTTATATTTTAATAAGGAAGACAACAGGATCCAGGCAAGTGGGCTGTCCAACACATTTTAAAGTACTCCCTGCCTCTTGTGCTTGACCATGAAATAAATAGAATGCAACCACATAAAATTCCAGACTGAGGAGTTTGCTATGGGAGGTGACCGGGATCTCTTAAAAGGCCTCAGGAGAACTGATGAATAACCTTTATATAGCGTTCACTGGGCACCAGGCACTGTAGTTTACAATTGTTAACTCATTTGACTCCTCACTTTAGGATTTAAGGACTATTATTATTGTTATCCTCTTTTAACAGTTAAGGAAACAGAGGCAAACAGGATTAAGTGATTTGCCCAGGATCACACAGCCAGTGTCAGAGGTCACACTTGAACTCAGATCTTCCTGCATCAAGGCCTGGGTTCTACGCTAACTAGCAGCTAGTTTTTCCAGCTCTCTCTGATCGTGGAGCATGAAGACCATTTTGAGCTACATCCGGAGATTTTGGTATGGAAAGAAACTTCCATCCTAGCTCCATGTCTTTTCCGATCTTAGTACCCTTTAGTGGATGAATGACTGGTAGAGACTTTATGGGTTTGAAATATTTTGCAAGTTCTGATGTCAATGGGCGGAGCAAATCAAGTCACGGAGCTCAAGAGAGGAGCAAATCAAGTGGAGTCCAACTGCAGAAGTGAGTTGAGTTGGTAAAAAGAATCCATTATCCTGGAGCTGAGATCTTACCAGGACGTAGTAGGCCTGAGAAATGAGATTCTTGATGGTTCTAGAGCAGGGGTTCTCAAACTAAGGCCTGCAGGCTTTAGACACCGGGTTATGGCTAATGGGCTGAGGGGCAGAGACAAGAGTGTGAGTTTTTTATTTTACTATAGTCCGGCCTCCCACAGTCTGATGGACAGTGAACTGGCCCCCTGTTTAAAAGTTTGAGGACCGCTGTAGAGTATGAATTCTAGTTCCTCAGTACCCTAGGCCAAGATTTCAGCTGAAGACAAAGATGGTTCCAGTGGAGCTCAAGGCCAATCGTTGGAGCCTAGTCAAAGGCAGAGTGAAATGATCCTAGTAGAGATGCATAGGAGCGTGAAGACATCACAACAAGACCTGAATGATATGGATGGTGAGGGAATAAGTTGTACCGGAGGTAAGTTATGTTGACTGCCCATTGTCCACTTAGGAATTCTGTGAACATCCAACTTTCCCCCCCATGCTCTGTTTGGCCACGGGAGTATATATATGTTCCAGGCTTGTGGGAAAGATGTTTTGTGGTTAATTCTCTTACTATGCCTTGGTGTTGACTTAACTAGCGAGTAGTTAAAGACAAACATGTTAGTAGGGCTTGCACGCTATAGTTTTTGATAACAGGCTCACAGAGTACCTTGAAACTGAGGTAATAATCCCTGGCGAATTCAAATTACAAGAGTAAGTGGGGCAAGCTTAGCCCCAGATGGGCCCTGCATTAGGAAGTTTTTCTTTGGGCTAAGTCTAAATTTAACTTTCCCCCCCAACTTCTACACATTATTCCTAATACTGTTCTCCGGGGCCAAGCAGAACAAGCAGAATTTCTCTTTCATGTGTTAAAGACATGTCTCTCCTCAGTCACAAATTCTGAGATGGAATGGCTATTTTTCTCTAAGATTCCTTCCTTGTGGGTAATAATCAATCATAGAAAAGAACTTCTTTTTGTTGATTTCCTCCAACTTTGAAAGGCTGTAAGGCAAGTAAGAAAATTAAGAGTTGTTCTGCTTTTGGCAGAGGGATGCTGTCAATAGAGGGGGGGGTGTGGGCCCTGGGCTCTTCCTCCATCTTTAGATCATATGTGATCACTTTCTATTGGTTTTGCTTCACTTTTTCTTTTCATGGGGGCTTCGGGTGCATATGGATATAACTGTTATTGACTGTGATGTACAAAACAATCATATCAATAAAAGGGAAAAATAAAGAAAATGGTGTGCAAAAACAAATAGGAAAAAAAAAAAAAAAAAAGAAAGAAAGAATGAGACCCTGGAATGAACAACCATTTTATGAGGATTCCTCCTACCGAGGACTTCCCCCTCCTCAGCCCTGTTATCTTCAGCTGCTTGAGAAAGGAGTGGGGGAGGGGTGGCGGCGGTTTTTCTCTCTCGGTCCAGCTGTTCTCCATGGCTCTCTCCAGGGCTATAGTCTGCATAATTTTCTAAGCAAGGATATGGAGAATGAATCTTTAGGGTACTCCAGTTACCTCCTAGAAAATACAGGAAAATTCTCCAGGGGCCCCTTCCAGTCACCAAATGCCAGTTTCCTGGCTCCCCGCGCTCCCCTCCCCCACCTCCCCCAGTTACCATTCCCGCCTACCATTATGCGAGGCTCCCGGAGGCTCCATTCTTCCCAGTCCCTCACTGGTGGATGGAGGTCGGGGAGGACAAAAGAGCTCAGCTCGTGCTTCCACCTGCACTCCGCTTTATTCGAATCTTGGCTCTCCTCCTGCCAAGTGCAGCGGGCGGCGGTTCTGCATTCAGAGGCATTTAAATGCTGAGTTAAATTGTTAATGGGAAACTTCAGACACAGCCGTCCTAGAGTCCTCCATCTCCCCCTCCCCAATATGGTTTGTTTTTTTTTTTTTCATCTCCATATCTTTTTCGGTGATTTGCCTAACACCCCACATAAATAAATATTAAATTCATTGTATTCTCTTCCCCGCCCCCACCACGGAAAGGAAAGGTAAAAGACAAAGATGGAAAGAACTGGGGGGAGGGTCCTGAAGGGGATCTGGGCTGAGGAGAGCGCGTTTGGAAGGTGGGGGCTGGGCTGCGGCTGAGGAGAGCTGCTTCCCAGAAGCCTGGCAGACTTCTGGGAGGAGTCAGGGCCTGAAGGGCTGGGGGGAGGGGGAGGGGGGGAAGAGGAGGGACGGGAGAGGAAACGCCCGAGAGGGGAGTGCTGAGAGACTGAGGAGGGTCGGGCGGGGGCGGGGAGGGGTGAAGTAGGTAAGGGCGGGAAATCAGAGGGCTGCACCTCTGGGAAGCTGAGTGAGGGGTAATGTGGGCTTCCCGTCCTCTCAAAGTGATGTATTGTTTTTAGTCACATTTATTTTTATAAATTATAATTTATGGATTTTATAATTATTTTTCTTAAAAGAGGAAGAAAAAATTGCAAAAGTGAAAAATTCTATCTACCTCCCTACCTCCCTAGGTAGATAGGAAGAGATAGATATAGGCTGTTCCTCAACCACGGCCCCCAACCTCGGTTAAAAATTAGATGAATAGGTAGGAAGTGTCCTCTCTCTCCTCCCACTCTCTGTCTCTGTCTCTATGTCTCTGTGTCTGTGTCTCTGTCTCTCTATGTCTCTGTCTCTTTGTCTCTCTCTCTCTCTCTCTCTCTCTCTCTCTCTCTCTCTCTCTCTCTCTCTCTCTCTCTCTCTCTCTGTCTCTGTGTCTGTCTCTTGTCTCTCTCTGTCTCTGTCTCTATCTCTTTCTCTGTGTCTCTCTGTCTCTATCTCTTTCTCTGTGTCTCCCTGTCTCTGTCTCTCTGTCTCTATCTCTTTGTGTCTCTGTCTCTCTGTCTCTGTCTCTATGTTTGTCTCTTGTCTCTCTGTCTCTAGCTCTCTCTGTGTCTCTTTGTCTCTGTCTTTCTGTGTCTCTGTCTCTCTGTCTCCCTGTCTCTCTCTCTCTCTTTGTGTCTCTCTGTCTCCCTGCCTCTCTCTCTGTCTCCCTGTCTCTGTCTCTCTCTGTCTCTATCTCTTTCTCTGTGTCTCTGTCTCTCTGTGTCTCTGTCTCTTGTCTCTCTATGTCTCTCTGTCTCTCTATGTCTCTGTCTTTCTGTGTCTGTGTCTGTGTCTGTCTTTGTGTCTGTCTCTTGTCTCTGTCTCTCTCTGTCTCTATCTCTTTCTCTGTGTCTCTGTCTCTGTCTCTTGTCTCTCTGTCTCTCTATGTCTCTGTCTTTCTGTGTCTGTGTCTGTCTCTGTCTTTGTGTCTGTCTCTTCTCTGTCTCTGTCTCGATCTCTTTCTTTGTGTCTCTCTGTCTCGATCTCTCTGTGTCTCTCTGTCTCTATCTCTGTCTCTCTCATCAGACTAGGTCATTATGATTTAATAGATTCTGTTTACATATTTTTGTTGTTGTTCTTTCCATGTATATATAGAGACGGCTAGACTTGGAGTCTTAAGACCTGTGTTCTAAAACACTAGCCATGGGATCCTAGACAAATCACTTAATCTCTATCCACCTCAGTTTTTTCATCTGTAAAATGGCACCCTGCCTTATTAAATGAACTGATATTTGACCTTCTTTGCTAGCAAACGTTAAAACATCAGGTAAATATGTTTACTATATGATGCAAACAAATGCTGGGATATAAATCTTTATTATTTTAGGCATGTACGTTTTCTTGGTATTTTTGCATCCCTTCATAGAAATCCCTGCAGTCCTTTCTAATTCACCAGAGGAGGAACGATACAGTTCCCATAGGTAGGACAAGCAGTTTGGGGGAGAGAAGCTAGATCTTTGGGACAAATCACTTAATTTTGCCTCCATTTCCTCACCTGTAAAAGGAGCTGGAGAAGGAAATGGCAAGGCCTCTAGTATCTTTGCCAAGAGAATCCCAAGTGGGCTCCTAGAGAAGCAGATATTACTGAAATGACTCAGCAGCAGCAATAATCGTGAGAACCAGCAAAAGGGAGCACAGGGTCTATGAAGCCACGGAGCGGGGGAGCCATCACTGAGTGACCAGTGGTGTAGTTTTAAGCAGTTCTCATGTGGTTTCTAGACGTCACCTAGTGGACATTGGCTGAACTGCAGCTCTTTCCTACAGTGGAACGAGAGATTGTAGTTCTCCAAACTCCGAGATCCTTTTCTCTGCCCCGTCAATCTTCTTATACGGCAGGTTGTTAAATATTTACCAGAACACTCTTGTGGCAAGTTATCCATCTGGAAAAATTCTTCCTCTCCCTTTACAGAAGCCATTTACAAAAATAGAATCATAAATCTAGAGCTGGAAGATCATCTAGTGACTAGGAGGTGTCAAACATGTGGCTTGCAAGCCAAAAGCCTCCCATAACCTTCCCAAGTACACGCTGTACTAGATTAAACTACAACAGAACTGTTTAACAAAATAAATAAGAATATATTAAAACATACCTAATATTACACTTTAAAACTAAGCCTGTTTTTATTTGAATTTGGTACCATTAATTTAGTTGAAACTTATGATTTTGCAGGAGGGGAAACAGACCCCAAAAAGCAACTCATCCAAGGTCCCACAGGTGACCCTTTTCAGGGGTGAAATTTCAAACTCTTTTCTTTGACTATAGAGCCATTGCCTCTCTCCATTCATGGTACCACACTGCCTCAGCGTCTCCTGTTGCCCTTCCTTTCAACACACTCTCACACACAGATTTCCCCATCTTCTCTAGTCTGCCTTACTCCACTTTCACAATGCAACCATATCCATATAAGATGGTGAACTTAATTGATAAATGTTGTGTGTTTCCTGACAAATCTACTGTGCCTCTCCCTTTCCTTGGGCCTCCCTATTCTCAGAGACACAACAATATTGAAATTAGGTCACTTAATAAACCTATAATGGCCTCTAAGTGTTCAAGTAAAGCAAACTTCACTATTGTCTTATTTTAAGAAATTGCCAGAGCCTTCAGCAACCTTAAGTAACCACCATCCAGATCAGTTAGCAGCCATCAACAGTGAGGCAACACCCTTTGCTCAAAGCTCATGTGATAATTAGCATTTTTAAGTAATAAGATAATTTTAATTAAGGTATATACATTTTTAAAGACATAACAGTATTACATACTTAATAGACTACAGTATAGTATAAACATAACTTTTACATACACTGAGAAACAAAAAAAAAATTCATGTGACTCACTTTATTGCAATATTAGCTTTATTGAAGTGGTCTGGAACGGAATAACATCTCCAAGGTATTCCTGTTCTGTAATTGCAGGGATCAAGCTTGGCACCACAGAGAGATATGAGAAACATAATATGAGAGATATGAGAATGTTTCCCTCTACTCTCTGCAGAGATGGCAAACTGTAGGAGAGAACCTCTGTGGTTCCTGTCAGTGCTTATCTTACAGAGGACCTCGGAGAGTACCAGGATGGGATACTGAAGAAGGGATCCCATTGTCCTAGGACTAGCTATTGCTCTGTGTCTTGACCATCCCAGATGGGACTATTACTTCTCATGATTAGGACGCTATGTTTATATAACATAACTTCAAGTGACATTAGCTTTTTTAGTATCTACTAAAATCTTAAAATTCTCCTTGGAGGAGACTTAAGCTAATGAGCAGACACTGAATTCATTCCTTATGGATGTAATGGAGAGTAAGTCTGGCATTGATTATAGCATACTTCTGGTGAGATGCTCAGAATCATAGTCTCAATCCCTGACTGAAGCAGAGTGCCTTTCTCTGTTCATTATACAGTTGTCTCTGCCACATTGTTGTGTGGGGGTAGAGGCGGGGCATCCCTGGGGATCTGGAAAATCAGCATAAACCTGTTGGGCTGCTCTTCATTCCAGCAAGGTTTGTTTTTTTTTCTTTTTTTTTTAAGGAGTGTTTAATAGTATTAAAAGATAAAATGTGTTGATAATATAGCACATTACACATAAATTTATGCATTTCTGAGTTTCCAAACATTTTCTGCGTTGTCTGCTGGCTTTCCCTGGCCTTTGTCTGCAGCTTCCTCAAAACTCCCCTCAAATTCTCATGAAATTTGTTATGCCAATCTGTGATATATCAAAACTGTGATGGAGGAAGTTGAAATGTGGAAGGTATAACTGCTGTGTTTCTTTCAACTCAATAGTTGTGCCCATCTTAGGTCATTTCATTTTTTTGAGGGGAGGTAATTTCTCTCTCTCTCTCTCTCTCTCTCTCTCTCTCTCTCTCTCTCTCTCTCTCTTAACTATTTAACTTTTTATTGACTAGTTATATATTTTTCTTTATTAAAGTTTTTTATTTTGCAAAACATATGCATGGGTAATTTTTCAACATTAACTCTTGCAAAAACTTGTGTTCCAATTTTTCCCTTTCTTCCCCATCCCCTCCCCTAGATGGCATGTAGTCCAATATATGTTAAACATGGTAGAAATACATGTTAAATCCAATATATGTATATATATTCATACAATTATCTTGCTACACAAGAAAAATCAAATCAAAATGGAAAAAAAAATGAGAAAGAAAACAAAATGCAAACAAACAATAACAAAAAGAGTGAGAATGCTATGTTGTGGTCCACATCCAGTTCCCACTGTCCTCTCTGGATGCAGATGGTTCTCTTCTTCACAAGACCATTGGAATTGGTCTGAATCATCTCATTGTTGAAGAGAGCTACGTTCATCAGAATTGATCATGGTATAATCTTCTTGTTGCTGTGTAAAATGATGTCCTGGTTTTAGCATCAGTTCATCTATGTCTTTTCAGGCCTCTCTGAAATCATTCTGCTGATTGTTTCTTACAGAACAATAATATTCCTTAATATTCATATACCCAACTTATTAAGCCATTCTCCATTTGATGGGCATCCACTCAGTTTCCAGTTTCTTGCCACTACAAAAAGGGCAAAAACATTTTTGCACATGTGGGTCCCTTTTGGGGAGGTAATTTCTTAAGATGTCCATAAATCATGCATCCTGAAAATACATACTATGTCATTTCATGTATAACTGAAGCAGTTTTGATTAATTCCTTGCTGGCTAGTTTCCACTATAATCTAGGAGCTGAAGAGAAATATTGTTCAAAATATAAAAACTTGAAATCTGTTGCTTTATCTAGCTCTGAGCCCCCATTTTATAGTGGATTTTTCTCTTTCAGATGACTTTCCAATATATTCATAAATTATGGGACTCTGCTTCCTGTGATTATATAGTTTATTGTACGTAGAATAAGGTTAAAAGTAAACTAGACCATATACTTCTATATGGAGACAATTGCCTGTAGCCACTTTCTTTCTTCTCTCATTTTCTTCCTGGACCTTCAAGGGTAGACCAAATCACTATAAATTAAACCAAAAATTTATTTTATTTTATTTTATTTTATATTATTTTTTTTGAGGCTGGGGTTAAGTGACTTGCCCAGGGTCACACAGCTAGGAAGTGTTAAGTGTCTGAGACCAGACTTGAACTTTGTAAACCAAAAATTAAAAAAAAAATTATTAATATGTTGTGTTTTTATATCACCTACATTTATTTTATTATTCTTTGCTCTTTCTCATTGTTATGTGAGCCATTCCATATAACAATGATTATCAAACTCTATTGCTCTTACTTCAAAAGCATTAATCTCTCTCTATTACTTAAAAAACGACAAATATTGAAATGCATCTGGGAATATTGAGACACTATTTCTCAATAGTGTGAAATTGTATATTGGTTTAGCCACTCTGTAGAACAGTTTAGAACTATGTCTAAAGTGCGCCAAAGATATTTAAAGAAAAAAAAAGGAAAAGGTCCATTATATGGATAAAAATATTTATAAAGGTTCTTATAATGGTGAGAAATAATTGGAAATTGAAGGGATAGCTATCAATTGGGAAATGGCTGTCTAATCAATTGGGGAATGACTCTATCAATTGGGGAATGACTGAACAAGTTCTTAGATATGATTGGATGGAATATTATTGTGCTATAAGAAATGAGAAGCAAGATGACCTCAGAAAAACCTGGACAGACTTATATGAAGTGATAAAGAGTGAAATGAGCAGAACAGTAATATCAATTTTATGTGATTATCAACTGTGATTGACTTGGCTATTCTCAACAATAAAATACTCCAAGACAGTTCTAAAGGATTTATAATGAAAACTGATATCCATCTTCAGAGAGAATTGATGGAGTTAGAATGCAGATTGAAGTATATTTTTTGTATGCTTTCTTTTTCTTGGAGGTCTTTTTGGTCTAAATTTTCTTTTACAACATGACTAACAAGGAAATGTGTTTTGCATGACTGCACATGTATAAACTATAATACATTTCTCTCTTAATAAAGGGGAAAGGGAAGAAAAAAGGGAGAGAATTTGGAATTCAAAATTTAAAAAATAATGTTAAAATTGTTTTTATGTGTCATTGGAGGAAAAAATGAAATATTAGATGATTTTTAGAAAAAAAATTAAAAACTTTCAATGGCTTCCCTGTAGCTACCAAAGAAAGTTAAAATTCTTGCTTCTGACGTTCACTTCTTGCTATACTTCTTGCTATTCTATCTTTCCAGAATTCTCCCATATTACTCCCTTTTATACATTTTATGATCCAGCCAAACTAGATTTCCTCTCTAACTTCTGAACATGTCCTATGTTTCCTCTTTTTGTAGCTTTCCTCCAGAGGTAACTTATTTCTCTTCACTCTCACTCTCTGATTTAGCTGTTGAATTCTTATCCATCTCAAATACTACCTGCTTGAAGAAATCTTTCTTGATCCTCACATAATATTTTGTTTCTCAACACTTTGGTGTACTTATTATGTACCCACTTGCATCTTTTTAAAAATTCAATAGTATTTTATTTTATTTTATTTTTGAGGCTGGGGTTAAGTGACTTGTCCAGGATCACACAGCTAGGAAGTGTTAAGTGTCTGAGACCAGATTTGAACTTGGATCCTCCTGAATTCAGGGCTGGTGCTCTATCCACTGGACCACCTAGCTGCCACAGTATTTTATTTTTTCCAACTATATATAGATAGTTTTCAACCTTCATTTTTGTAAAATTTTGAGTTCTAATTTTTTTCTCTCTCCCTTTCTTACCACTCCTCTCCCAAAAACAGGAAGCAATCTGATATAGGTTATACATGTACAATCATTTTAAACATTTTTACATTAGTCATGTTGTGAAAGAAAAATCAGAACAAAAGGGTAAATCCATGAGAAAAAAACAAACAAAAAAAAAGAGGTGAAAATAATATATTATGATGTGTAATCATTCTCCATGGTTTTCTCTCTGGATGTGGATGGTGTTTTCATCCCAAGTCTATTGGAATTGTCTTGGATTACTATATTGCTGAGAAGAGCTAACTCTGTCAGTTGAGTATCACATAATCTTGCTGTTACTATGTACAATGTTCTCCTGGCTCTGCTCATTTCACTCAGCATCAGTTCATATAAGGGATTTTCTAAATCAGCCTGAGTATCATTTCTTACAGAACAATAATATTCCACTATATTCATATACCATAACTTATTAAATTATTCCCCAATTGGTGAGCATCCATTCAATTCCCAATTCCTTGTCATAACAAAAAGAGCATTGTTTTGTACATGATGATCCTTTCCCCCTTTTTATGATCTCTGGGATACAGACTCCGTATGCATACTTCCCTCTTAATATAGCTTCTGAATCCTCTCTTGGACCCTTTAGAAAAAATTTCCCTGGAATTAAGATACTTGGTGAGTCAGAACTGAGTCAGAAGTATAGTTCAAGCCCCTATCAATGTATTTCCTTATGCCTATCAGCTAGGAGACATGTTAGTTCAAGGCAAAGGATATTTTATCAAATAATATAGCAAATAAAATGACCAAAAAGGAAATTTCTCCAGCCACAAATGGAAGGTAGAACATGCATAAATGGGCATAAGAACTTGTGGGTTTCTAAAGTTTTTATATTTATTTTGTTTTTTGAGTTCCCTATTGTTTCCCTCCCTTCCAACCCTGCACTAGAGCGGGCCAACATTTGACATATATATATATATATATATATATATATATATATATATATATATATATATATATATATATACATATATATATATACACACACACACACATATCTATATCTATCTATCTATCTGAAATTAAACAATACATAGTTCCATATACCAATTCTTTCTCTGGAGGTGGATAATAGTTAATTTGAATATTAATATAATTCACAGTAGCTTTATCATTCACAGTTACTCTTCTAGCCACATTGAGATAACTATATACAATGTTCTCTTGGTTTTGCTTGTTTTTGTAAGCATTTCATGCAAATCTTTCCATGTTTTCCTAAAATGAACCTGGTCATCATTTCTTTTTATTTTTAAAATAGTGTTTTATTTTTCTAAATACATAAGAAGATAATTTTAAGTGACTTTGCCCAGGTCACACAGCTAGGAAGCTTTAAGTATCTGAAACCAGATTTGAACTCAGGTTTTCCTGACTTCAGGGATGGTGCTCTATACTGTGTATCATCTAGCTGCTCCTTCAACATTCATTTTTGTAAAACTTGGTGTTCCAAATTTATTTCTTTTCCTCCCTCCCTCCTGCACCTCCCTTTCCCTAAGAGAGCAAGCAATCTGATATAGTTTAAATATGTGCAATTCTTTTAAACATATTTCTATATTTATCATGTGGTGCAAGAAATATCAGATCAAAATGGAAAAAACATGAGGAAAAAACCAGGCATACAAAAACAATAACAAAAAAGTGAAGATACTATGTTTTGATCCACATTCAGTCTCCATACTTCTCTCTCTGAATGTGGATAGCATTTTCCATTTCAAGTCTATTGGAATTCCCTTGAATTACCTCATTGGTGAGAAGCTGATCATCATTTCTTATACCACAGTAGCATTCCAACCAAAACCCTCTGTGATCAGGAAACATCCATAGAAGGTAGTCAGGGAGGCTCAAGCTTCCAAGGCAAGTCATAGATGCTGATGTCCTCTGGTGATGTCATGATACTGTTCTTTGCTGGGAATCACTCAATTTTTATTGAGCCAACTTTCTTGTTGCCATCATCTGCTGTGCTCATTGCTCATATCTTGCCGTTTATTCTTTCAGTGCTGTCTGATTCTTCCTGATCCTCTGGACTTGAAAAGATGCTGCATTAGTTTGCCACTTTTCTTTCTCCTGTGTTCTCATTTTATAGATAGGAAACTGAGGCAAATAGGGACTAAATAATTTGCCTATGAAATATCTAGTAAGTGTCTGAGGTCAAATTTGAACTCAGATCTTCCAGGCCCAGTGTGCTCTATCAGGACACTATTTAGCTGCTCCTCCATCTCCCCTCACCACTCCCGAACCTCCTTCCTCCAATCTGCTAAAGTGATTTGTCTGGAAAGCAGGCTGATCAATGTGTAACTTTTATCAATCACACCTAACTAGGAGAACCAACGAAAGCCCCCAGACTAAAATGCTAAAACTGTCAATCCTTTTATTGCTTTTGTCTGGTGTTGATTAAGGACCCAATGATGTCTGTTTGACTTAGTGCTAGGAACTTCCTTGAAGGTCCTGTTATATCCCTGTTTGTGAGCCAGTATAAACATAAGCTAGGGACTTTACCTAAACCCCCACAGGAGCTCTACTGAGGCTATGACAAAGAAGTTCATTTTTGGTTCCAAGATCCTTTTTGATTGTCTAGGAAGATGAAATGGTTCAGTTGTTGTTTAGTCATGTCCTATTCTTTATGATCCCATTTGGAGTTTCTTTGGCAAAGATATATGACTTTCCCTCTCACTTTATCCCTTCTCCCTGTTATTACAGTGATTATTACAGTGGAATATTTTTTAACTTCCATGAGGGATATTCCCCAGCCCCAAGAAATGGTCTTGGACAAGTTGATTTCAAAAACTTCAGGAGAGAGACCTGTAACTTTTACTTATTTTTCCTTTTAAATATTTATTTATTTTAATATGTATTGCTATATGAATCATATTGGGAGAGAAAAATCAGAACAAAAAGGAAAAATCATGGGAGAGGGAAAAAATCAGAAAAAGAAGTGAACATAACATGTGTTGATTACATTCAATCTCCATAGTTCTTTTTCTGGATGCAGGGGGCATTTTCTGTCCAAAATCTATCGGGATTGCTTTGTGTCACTGAACCATTGAGAAGAACCACATCTTTTATAGTTGATCATCACACATTTTTGCTGCTATTGTGTATATTGTATTCCTGGTTCTGCTTGTTTTACTTGTCATCAGTTCTTATAAATTCATGTGCTTTCTTTGCAGGCTTGGATCTGTGATTTCAATGGGATAGAGAACTCCTTCACATTTACTTTTTTTTTTTTTTTTTTGCTGAGGTAGTTAGGGTTAAGTGACTTGCCCAGGGTCACACACCTGGACAATATTAAGTGTCTGAAGCCAGTTTTGAATTAATTTCTTCCTGACTTCTAGGCTGGTGCTCTCTTCACTTTGCCACGTAGCTGCCCCCCCCATTTATTCTTAAAATGTTTCCTAGAGCATGGATTCTTTTATTTAAACAATTAATATTAGTTTTTGATATTTATTTTTATAAGATTTTGATTTACATTTCCCCCTCTTCCTCTTCTTTCTCCCTAAGATGGCAATCAATCAGATATAGATTATCCTTGTACAAACAGATTAAGGATATTTCCACATTAGTCATGTTGTGAAAGAAGAATCAGAACAAAAGGGGAAAACCATGAGAAAGACAAAAACAGAAACAAGTGAAAGTAGTGTGGTTCAACCTGCATTCAGCCTCCCTACCTCTTTCTTTGAATGGGGATAGCATTTTTTATCATGAGTCTTTTAGAATTTTTTAGATCACTGTATTACTGAGAAGAACCAAGCCTGTCAAATTTGATCACCTGCATAATGTTGCTGTTACTTTGTACAATGTTCTGCTGGTTCTGTTCTCTTAACTCATCAGTTCACTCCAGGTTTTTCTGAAATCCACCTGCTCATCATTTTTTATAGAACAATAATATTCCATTATACTTATATATCACAATTTCTTCTGCCATCCCCCAGTTGATGGACATCCTCTTGATTTCCATTCTTGTCCAAAAAGAGTTGCTATAAATATTTTTGTACATGTGGATCCTTTTCCAATTTTTATGATCTCTGAGGTACAGACCTAATAGAAGTATTGCTCGGTCAAAGGATATACACAGCTGAACAGGGCTTCTTAAACTTTTTCCACTAGTGATCCCTTTTCACCCAAGAAATTTTTAAATGGCCCCAGGAATATGTATGTATATATGTGCCAAACATTTACTAATAACAAATTATAATTTCATGGCCCTCACATTCAGTTGAGACCCCATATGGGGTTGTAATCTACAGTTTAAGAAGCTAGGGCTTAGAGAATTGAGAGAGAGCAGCTAAGTGGCATAGTGGATAAAGTGCTGGACCTGAAATCAGGAAGAATCATCTTACAAAGCAAATATGGCTTAAAACACTTATTAGTTATATGACCCTGGTCAAGTCACTTGATCTTGCTTACCTCAGTCCCCTGATCTATAAAAAATGGAGAAAGAAATGGCAAACCATATCTTTGCCAAGAAAACCCCAAATAGCATCACGAAGAGACAGTCATGATTGAAATGACTGCACAGCTACAGATAATTGCATAGGAAGTCACAATCATTATGAGACAGGCCTTAAATCAAAGTCTTCCTTGGTTATAAGTTAATTATGCCAAACAGATTCTCATTTCTTTTGTAGAAGGAAGGATAAGATAAATCAAAGGTTAGTGATCGTTTTGAAACAGCACTCTAAATTGATAGAGAACACACTCTCTCTCCATTGTTGAAATCATGGATTTGAAGATTGCTGTTGAGGAAGAATGTTTCTATACTATAAACCTTGTTATCTATTGAAAAAAACATCCCTTTGTAAAAACTAACTGATGTTTAAAATTTTTTTTTACCTTTCCTTTTTTATTATTATAAAAGCTAATTGATGTTAATTGGTTAATTAATACTGAGAAGAACTCAATGACCAAAATAATATTGGGACAAGTTATTGGTTATTGAGTTATCAACTGACATTGGGGATATATTAATTAGCTAACCACATTCAGGGGGATATACCAAATAGTTTGATAATAGTATTGTTGTTATTATTATTAATATCCATCCCAAACCCATGGTTACCTCCAAAACTCTGGAGATCCAAACTTCCAATTTGAGTTGGGGTTGGTAAAAGAGATCCAGAGTCTGGATCTTCTGATTGTTTTAAATTGTTTAAAGTTCCTTGAGTGTAGGATCTTTCCCATTTTGATCTCATATTTTCAGGGTACATTGTGGATACCAACTAAATATTTATTTTTAATTTTTTTGAATTCTAGACCAGAAGCTAGATCCTGGGCTAAGAGGCTGAGCCATATTAAGTTCATAGGGCCATGGGATCATGAATTGAGAGCTGGAAGAGACCTTAAAAATCATCAAGTCCAACTCTCATTTTATAGAGGAAGAAACTGAGGCATGGATAAATTAAGTAACTTTGTAACAGAAAGGATTTTCTAGCTTATTAGCTGGTCTTCCTGACCCTAACTGCCCCCTACACATTATTTTGACTCAGATAAATCTAAAACTTAATGAATTGCTTTCCATTCTCTTCTATCTTTAATTGGTAATTATTAGTTTTGTGTTCCTATTTTCTTGAAGTTTCTCCAGTGAATCCTCTTATATCTCCCTTGTTCTATCAAGGAAAGGACTAGAGGTCTTACTTTCCATGACTGATTAGATGCAAAAGTGGGATGTCAGTCTGTCTCAGGCTTCAGAGCCATAAAAACTTAGAGGTGATTGGGCTCTTAAACATAACCTTGTCCAACCTTCTTTCTAGGTATGAATCCCTCTTATTGGATCCTAACATGAAATCATTTTGAATCTGCTTGAATATGTCCAGAAATGGGATTCTCACTTCTTTAGGATACAGCCTATTGCAATTTTATATTGATCTAACTGCTAGGAACTTTTTCTTCCTTTGATTAAAACCCTACCATTTTTTTTTTTTTTTTTTTTTTTTGCTGAGGCAGTTGGGTTTAAGTGACTTGCCCAGGGTCACACAGCTAGGAAGTGTGAAGTGTCTGAGGTCATATTTGAACTCAGGTCCTCCTGACTTCAGGACTGGTGCTCTGCCCACTAAATCAACTAACTGCCCCACTATTACCATCTTTCAAGAATTGTATTCAATATGATTTTTCTATAAGAAATAATGAGTAGGGATCAGAGAAATGCAAATTGAGACAACTCTGAGATACCACTACACACCTGTCAGATTGGCTAAGATAACAGGAACAAATAATAATGAATGTTGGAGGGGATGTGGGAAAACTGGGACACTGATGCATTGTTGGTGGAGTTGTGAAAGAATCCAACCATTCTGGAGAGCAATCTGGAATTATGCCCAAAAAGTTATCAAAATGTGCATACCCTTTGACCCAGCAGTGCTGCTATTGGGCTTATATTCCAAGGAAATACTAAAGAGGGGAAAGGGACCTGTATGTGCCAAAATGTTTGTGGCAGCCCTTTTTGTTGAGCTAGAAACTGGAAGATGAATGGATGCCATCAATTGGAGAATGGTTGAGTAAGTAAATTATGGTATATGAAGGTTATGGAATATTATTGTTCTGTAAGAAATGACCAGCAGGAGGAACACAGAGAGGCTTGGAGAGACTTACATCAACTGATGCTGAGTGAAATGAATAGAGCCAGAAGATCGATGTACACTTCAATGCTGTATGAAGATGTATTCTGATGGAAGTGGATATCTTCAACATAAAGAAGATCCATCTCACTTCCAGTTGATCAATGATGGACAGAAATAACTACACCCAGAGAAGGAACACTGGGAAGGGAATGTAAATTGTTAGCACTACTGTCTATCTACCTAGGTTACTTACACCTTAATGTGCAATAAGAAAATTGGATTTCCACACATATATTGTATCTAGGTTATACTGTAACACATGTAAAATGTATGGGATTGCCTGTCATCTAAGGGAGGGAGGGGAAAATTTGGAAAAATGATTACAAGGGATAATGTTATAAAAAATTACTCATGCATATATACTGTCAAAATTTTTTTTATAATTATAGAAAAAAAAAAGAAAGAAATAATGAGTAGGGCTGATTTTAGACAAGCCTGGAAAGACTTATATCAACTCATGCTGAATGAAGTGAACCAAGAGAACATTGGATAAAGTTCAAAAGTGATGTGATCAACTATGATGGACTTGACTCTTTTCAACAATGTGGTGATTAATGACAATTTCAATAGACTTGGGATGGAAAATGCTATCCACATCCAGAGAGAGAACTATGAAGACTGAATATGGATCAAAGCATACATAGTATTTCTGTCTTTTGTTGTTGTTTATTTGCTTGTTTTTTTCTTTCTTGTGGTTTTTTCACTTTTGATCTGATTTTTCTTATTTATATAAGACAAATATGGAAATATATATATATATATATATATATATACATATATATACATATATATATATATATTTTAAAGAACTGCATGTATTTAACTTATATCAGATTGCTTGCTGTTTTGGGGATGGAAGGGAGTAGGAGAGGGAGAAAATGATGTGGGTGTAGCCCCCTTTAAGCTTCCTTTCCTGATCTCTAGCTTCCTTTGGGACTGACCTTTGATTTACAAGATCTGGTCAAAACCACCCTTTTGTATTCCAAGGGGAGAGATCCGGATCTGAGCCAGTTTGGGCTGTACCCAGCCCCCATCCTAATGATCTGCTCAGGTTTTCCAACCCCTATCCAGTGGATTCTGGCTATCGAGGAATCAATCTGGGCTCCACTCATATGCTCCTTCAAGCAGATAAAAGAGCCAAGCGGGAATCATCCCTTGGCGGAGAGTTGAAAGATGCCAGCACCATGCTTTGCATCACAGACTCTCTGTCCAATGCTTTTGGTGTATTTCTTCCTCTATCTAATCTAGGTTTTCGGCCTGTGAATTCATTTACAGGGGACTCTCGCTGCCAGTAGACCTCATTTAACTTTGTATCCTTGAGCCGAATCCAAAGGGGTTGCAGGGGAGCTCCATTTGACTCCCTGTACCCTGAACCTGCCCCTAGACCTCAATTAAGCCTGATTTTATTTAGGTATAGACCTCATCATTAGGTATATACCTCATCAAAAGGAAAGTTTGGAACACAAAGTTTTAAAAAAAATGAATGTTGCAAACTATCTTTTACATGTATTTGGAAGAATAAAATACTATTAAAAAAAAAGAATCCAATTCATTGTGATGAATATGTATTACTGTATGCAAAGCACTGAGCTAAGTGTTGACAGGAGAACAAAGTTTGGATAAGATATGGCTTCCCATGTGTGTATATAGTGCTGAGGTCCAAGGAAAAAGTGATCCAAGTTTGATTTGTCACCAAGTGGAGGGATCAGGAGATGTTTCCTAAAATAGGGGTGTGGTATTTAAATTTGTCTTTAAGGGACAAATAGGGATTAAATGAATAGAGGCAATGTCTCTTATCCTCTCTGTACGTAAACTTCCTCATTTATAAAATGAGGGTGTTGAAGTTGATGGCTTAGAAAGTCTCTTCTAGCTTTAAACCTGTGATCTTGCTTTGCAATCCTTTCATTGGCTTTTCTGTTACTCAAACTTTGTGTGTGATTCTAGACAACTTTTTTTTTTTTTTTTTTTAATAGAGGCAGTTGGGATGAATTACTTGCCTGAGGTCACACAGTAAATATATAAAGTTGAATCTGTTGAATTTGAACTCAGGTCCAGGGCCAGTGCTTTATCCACCTCGAAATGCTATGAGGACATCTTTTTCTTTTCTTTTCTTTTCTTTTTCTTTTCCTTCTAGGGCCACTGCTCCACCTAGCTGTCCTGTAAGGATTTTTTCATTATTTTTTTCTTTTAAAATTTTTTAAAATTAATTTTTGACATTTACTTTTATAAGATTTTTATTTCCATTTTTTTCCTCCTTCCCTCTCCTTCCCACTGCCCAGGAGAGCAAGCAAGCTAATATAGGTAATACATGTACAATCACATTAAATTTAGTCATGAAGGGAACATGACTCAGAACAAAAGGGAAAAACCACAAGAAAGAAAAAAAAAACAATAAAATGAAAATAGGGTGCTTCAAGTTGCATTTAGACCCCATAGTTCTTTTTCTGGACGTGGATAGCATTTTCCATATTTGAGAAGCTCATTTGGGAAGGGAAAAAAAGAAATAGGATGGTAAATATATGATAAAAGGGTAAACGGGAGATTTTTTTTAAAAGGCATGTATGAAAAAGAAGGGATGACTGCTTGAGCAAAGGGTTGGAAAAGATGAGAAAGATGAGAGATGATAGGGTCAAGGGTAGAAGCAAGGAAATTAACCTTCACAGTGAAGAGCAGAAATAGATTCTTCTGGGATAAGAGAAAGTGATGTAGGGTGATGATACTGAGATAGGAATAATTTTTATTTTTTGTATTCTGCAACTGATAAACACACTGAGAGGTTTTGGGGGAGCTAGAAGAAAATAATTGAGGGATCATTATATGAGTATGAGGCTGTGAGTGTGCATTTGTGTTTGTATGAAAGAAGAGAGAGGACAATGAGCACTTGCTGTGGAAAATGGGTTAAAAAGAGTATATGATGAGGATAATGAGGCAGTGTGAGCATTTCAGGAAGGATTCTACAATATAAATGTGTGATAAATGTGAGGGTCTTGCACATTGTTGTTATTTAATAAAATGTCTCTTGTTATTATAAAATTATGTCTGACTCTTCATAACCTCATCGACCATAGCATGATGATACTGTCCCAGGGATATAGACAGATATAGATATAGATAAAGATATAGGGAAAGACATTGGACAGGTTTGCTATTTCTTTCTCCAATGGACTGAGGAAAACAAAGTTAAGTGACTTGCCATGGGTCACATAGCTCATACCTGTCTGAGGTCATATTTGAGTTCAGGTCTTCCTGACTTCAGACCTAGTAGTCTGAGCTAACCAGCTCCCCATAAAATGTCTGCTGAACAAAACTGAAAATCTTTTAGAGCAGTTATGAAGTGGCAGAGTCTAAATCTCATTCTCTGCGTTTGGGGGCAGATCAGGTAGGAACTAAAACCTTGGAAAATGCAGTGGTATTTTTCTTTAGAAGGGTGAGTGAGTGAGTGTGTGTGTGTGTGTGTGTGTGTGTGTGTGTGTGTGTGTGTGTGACTTGAATAAGTTGTATGCAGCAGGGACATGAGTGGGGAATAATACAAGTACCATTACTTAGTTACATCCTACACTCCCTGCTTCTATTTTTACTCCCTAGTTCATAATCAGGTATGTTCTAATATTGCCCATTAGCTTGTCTCAACCAGCTAGCATCTTATTCTTTGCATTATCCCTCTTGTAACTTTCTGCTTTGGGCTCTTTGGTCTTTGGATGAGATAAGACGTTCATGGGATTCACAGCCTAGTCTTAGGGAGGATAGGAATTTCTGGCAGTTATCTTCTCCCTCTCCTTCCAGAGTTTCTCTTCTCTCTCCTATACAACTTTCTCTTGTTCCTTTTCCCTCTTTCTCTTCCTATGCCCTCCCCCTCCCCTCTTTCAGAGTTGAATATTAAGATCTTTCCCCCAAGCTCCTTTCCAGCCCTTTTCCCTCTATTGCTCTTTTGCCCCTTTTTCCTAACTCAAAATCTTAAGATTTTCTCCTATCCCCTCACCTCTTCCCCCTGTCCCTCTCACCCTCTTCTCTTCCTCCCTTCCTTCTAGTCGCCTCCTCTCCCCTTTTTTTCTTTTCCAGTTCTAATTCTGAAGGTAGTTTCTCTCCCTTCTCCTCCCCTTCTGTCTTTCTTGCTGCCTGCCTCCTTCCCCTGTCTCGGTTTTTTCTCCATCTTCTCATTTGCATCCCATGCCTCTGACTTTGATTCTGCTACATTTGGGGGAGGCCGTCAAAGGAAGGCAGTACCTCTCCCAATCCCTCCTCCCCACAGCAGAGCAGGTGAGCCAGGCCCCAGGCACGACTCTGAGGGGGAGGAGGATGGGAAACAGCCCTGAAATAGACCCCTTTCCTTCTCGTTCCCCTCCCCCCAACCCACTCCCCCACTGCTTCCTCCTCCTGAAATCTGTTCAGGTGGAAAACAAACCTTTCCATCTGGACGCCTCTCTCTCAGGAGAGAGCTAGGCCCCTTTCTTTATGGCTTGTACCGAGAACCAAGGAGCTGCTCCAGCTTCCTTGCCTCAGTAAGCTTCTAAAGCTCGTTTTCACCTCCGGGGGTTGGGCTTACCCCTGGCCCTGCCTGGGTCGGACGGCTCGGACTCCTGCAAATCCCTGGCGTTGGTGCAATGAGTAGGCTTGGCCACTGGAAGGAGCTGGTGATCTGTCCTTGGCAGTTTTGGCCAACTCTCCCAGACTGCTCCTTTTATTTTTATTTTTATTTTTTCTTTCCCCAGCCTTATTCCTTTGGGGCTCAGGGCTGCCCAGGGGCTTGGTGCTTGAAAGCAGAGATCCTGGCCCTTGGTTTCCAGTCTTAGTCCCACTCCAGGCACAGCCTACACAGAAGTGCCCTGAGCTCTTGAACCTGTGGCCTTGGGCTCACTTCGGTTATCCCCCTGCCTCTAGGCCAGATCATGTTCCACGCTGACTCCCTTGAGGCAGGAGTGGTTTGTGGGGAGGGAGGAGGCATATATATATATATATATATATATATATATATATATATATATATGTCTCTCACTTTTCCTTTTTGGGGTCCTCTTTCCTCTTCTAGCTCCTCCACTCCTCTCAGGAAACCACTCTTTCCCCATTTTCTCAGCTAGCTATTGAAAAGATCTAGTAAATGAGGAACACAGGCTAAATGAAGAGATGGAGTTGTAGGACTTTTCCTTGTATTGGGGGATCTGGTAATAAGGGGAGACTTTAAGATCCAAAGGAATGACCATATAAAGGTAGAATTTCAGACACAGTGATAGATAGTGGGAAAGATTTTTTGGGTAAGATTGGGGGAAGGGAGAGAAGATAGGGAGAGGGGTGTCTCATCACACTGGTGATCTACCTTCCAAGAACAGCTCTGGAGAGATATCTTAATAAAATGAGATCCCATGACTGCCCTAGGCTACTTAGTCCTTTTAATAAGCTTTTTCTTCTAAATCAAAGCCCTCCTAATGACAAGAGCAGCCTGAAATTGAAGGGGGGATTCCTTCAAGGAGAAAGTCTCTTGGAATTCTGACCTCTGCAAAAGACCCCTCCTGAGGGAAACAGGACAAACAGCTTCATTCTGTTATCCTGAGAGAGGGAAATACCCTCATTGATAACATTTACTACTGATTAAGCTCCCTATTCGGTGGAGATTAGTCAGGAGACACTCATTCAGTTCCAAGATTCCCTATTCTGATTCCAGGTCAAACTGCAGCCAGCCCCCATCAAGAGCTGCCCCCCAGCTTGTAGCCAAGGCTTCAATTATAAAATGAGCCAACTTGGAGCTCAGTCCTTGCAGAGGACCTAACATGCCATGCCATGCCATGCTATGCCAAGGAACCTCTCTCCCCTTTGCATAGCAGCAACCTCTGCCTGCTGAAATGATATTCTCTTTCAGTATTACCTTCTTTTTATCTCTTTCTCACCCATTTCCCTTACAAGACTTTATACCTCTCTCTTGGGATTTCTCTACTAGAAACTTTACTTCTCTGTCAGGACCTTGCCACCAAGGAATTCAGTCTTTCTACTCATGCATAGCAAAGGCTGACTTCCCAATGCCAAAAATAAATTTCTTTTCATCAGTCTAACCTTTTGAGTTCATAAATTCCTTTACAAAGGACCTCTGCCCCGCCAGTTTGGTTCCCCAAACTCCCTATCCTTGTGCTGAATCCCAAGGGGATTTAGGGGAGCCAAACCTCTCCATTTGGTTCCTTGAACCCCAACCTTCCACTAACCTCATCATTTAACTCCCTGACCACCAGGGACCCTAATCTTATCATTTGGTTCCCTGACTGGGAATTGAGGGGAGCCTAACCTTATCAGTGTGAACTTGGCCAAGGTATTTCTTCTCTCTTGGGGTCTCAATTTTCTCTAGAAGGTGAGATAGTTGGATTAGATATCTAACTTTGAGACCCCTTTTATCTCTGACAGAATGTGATTGTTCATTTGATTCAATTATGTGCAGTTCTCCATGACTCCATTTGGAGATTTCTTGTCAAAAATACTGGAGGGATTTGCCATTTCCTTCTCCAGATTATTTTACAGATGAGGAAACTGAGACAAACAGGATGATTTGTCCCTAGTTACATAGTTAGCACTTAATTGTCGGAGGCTTCATTTGAACTCAGGTCTTCCTGACCAAAAGCTTGGGCTCTCCCCATCAAGTCACCTAACTGCCCCTGATAGTCTAGAATTCTTCAGTGATTCCAAGATGTGTTCTCTACTACCTGCCTCCCTCCTGCTCCTATCAAGTTTATAGGATCATAGATAATGAACAGTGGGACCTCATAGGGCACGGAATCTAAACGTCCCAAAGAAGGGAAAGTGTTTCAAGGCAGGTCATAGTGACTAGCCCAGGGTCTAACAGCTAACAAGTGAGTATCTAAGGCAGGATTTGAATATGGGTCTAATGGTCTCCATGTCTAGATCTCTAACCAACACTCCATGCTTTCTCCATTTACTTCTCTGGTCAGAAAGGGAGGTAAAAGGGACATTTGGATTGTGCTGACTCATACATTCTCCTCTGTGGGCACCATTAGCCTAGCTGCATTAGCTACATATCAGGCATTTCTGGGGAGAATCCCTCTCAGAATTCAACCTGATTGGTCCCAGACCCCAGAAAGCCTAAATCTCCTTCTGATCTTGTGTCCAACAAATAGGAAGTTCCCGGACAAATAATAAGAATGAACCTGATAGCTGCAGCTCCATTCTCCTAATCTGGAGCTTCCTGCTTCCATTTTACCTCCTAATTCTCAACTCTAACCTTCCACTTTCAGAATCCAGCCCTTAGTACTGATTTCTAATTCCCATTTTCTAGCCCCCACTCTTTCCTCTTTACTCCAACTCCAGACTCATTAATTTCTAATTGCCACAATTCCCCCTAGCTCCCTCAGTCCCCTTAAGCCCTGACCCTTTAAATTCCAGTCCCGCTTTCCTAAATCTAGCTGGGCTGCTATCCAGCTCTCATTTCCTAGAGATAATTTTCACACCCTAATCTCTTTCTAATCCTGTTTTCTAGTCAAGCACTGACCTTCAGCTTCTTCTAGCCCTGATCTCTAGCCCCTAGTTCCTTACCCTGATTTGTAAACTCCAGATACTAACCACTAGCTTCTCGCCCTCAGTAACTTGATCCCATTTGCTAGACCCTATTTTTTTTAGCCTAATTTAGACTAATTTCATTAAGATTGAACTTGATATTTTAAAAATGTTACTTATATATATTTTTGGTTTTAATTTGTGAATATATCCCTCCTTTCTATTGGAAAGAGAGGCAAGCTGTATTCTGTAAATCTGTATTCACTGTCTACTATGAGCTCCACACTCCTCAGTCAATAAAAGGTCTCTATTATACCCTATCTTTTGGGAATTTACTATATCCTTGGATTTAAAAAAAAGGCTCCTGGGGTTGCTCAGTTTTGTGTGACTTTTCATGACAACATTTGGGGGTTTCTTGGGAAAGATACTAGAGTGGTTTTCACTCTACTTCCTTCTCCAGCTCATTTTACAGATTAGGAAACTGAGGCAAACCAGGTTAACTGACTAATTATTCAGCTACTCTCTAGGAATTTACTATCTCGTTGATGGATGGGGTAGGGCAGGTAGATGATATGCTTCTGTGAACACTCACATACACATCACTGAGAGAAAAGGTCCATGTTATGTATTTGGGCCACACTTGGAGTTTTAACCTGTCAATCCCCAATATCTTGTACGAGAAAATGGAAATGGTACTCACTAAGGGAAACAGGCACTTTCACAGAGTTTTACAGAAAAAAATGAGAAAGAATGTCAGACCAAGGATATAGAGGAGGTTTGTAATGGAAGCAAGGGTTCTTTGAGGGATTAATTTTCAAAATATCTGAAAAAGCATAAGATCCTGAATGATTTGGAAAAAAAAAATCCACAAAAAGGCTATTGAGAGAACATCAATAGCTACTGACCCATATGCTGACTTTCTCATCCCTACAAAATCTTTATGAAAATGATCGACCCATCCATCAAGGTTATTACTGATGAAAATGGAGAGATAGTGATGAAATGAGAAGCAAAGCTAAGTGCAAAATGTTCTAAACTTGATGTCAAGAATATCAGAACTAACTTCTCGCCTCTAGGTGGTGCTATAGCACAGTGCTGGCCCCGAGTCAGGAAGACTCATTTTCCTGAGTTCAAATGTAGCCTCAGACAGATTGTTGTTTCTCCCTCAATTATCGAAGAGAATTTGCTTGTGAATTGGACTTGAGTGAGGCAGAACTGAGAAAAGCCATCACTTTGGGCAAGTTAACCCTGTTTGCCTCAGTTTCCTCATTTGTAAAATGAGCTGGAGAAGGAAATGGCAAACCACTCCAGTATCTTTACCAAGAAAACTCCAAATAGGGTCACAAAGAAATGGGCATAATTGAACAACAACATCTCTGACACATATTAGCTGCTCACCCTGACCAAAACCCTTAACCTCTCTGAGTCTCAGTTTTCCCATTTGCAAAATGGGGATTATAATATCCCTTGTCCATAAGACAGTCTTGGAACCCAGATACACTAAATGACTTGAGCATGGGTCAGACCCAAGACTCGAACCCAGATTTTCCTGATATCATCCACTCAACCCACACTGTTTCTCAAACATCAATTATTATTATTAAAATGTGGAAAGTAGATACTCAGGCTTTAAAAAATGACATTTTGCAGCAGACCACATCTTTTCAGTCACAAAAATGACTAGGATAGGCAGAAAATACAAATCCCATTATGTTTATTGTTTATTGGCCATAAAAAACATCTGATTCCAAAGGCTGCATTAAAGACTCTTCTAACAAGGTGCCTCCCATGCACATGTCAGGCTCATATGAGATTCCTTGACAGATGCAACAACAGAGATAAACTCTGTTTGGCAATCATCTATTAATATCAAGCAAGATATAAAGCTGGGTGACGTGTTTTCCACAGGTATTTTCTAGTGTTCTGAAGGATGGCCACTGATGTGGAGAGATTTAGTTGGAAGGATTTCCTTTTGATTGTAACATTTTCCAGGTTCTCCTATCTGCAGAATTCATTGTGCTGATTATGCAAAGGTTCGCTCACAGCATTCTACTAAATGAGATTTACAAATAGTAAAAAAAAAGTTTGCCCTAACAATTCACATAGGAAGACCCAAATATATGTAGACTGTTTATTGACCAGGCTAAGATATTTAATTGACTTGTCAATTCTCAGTCTGTGATCTTCTCATTAATATATATTTTATTCCTTAAATAGATAATGACCTAGGCCACAAACTGAGTAGATGAAAAAGAGGGAACCAGGTTACCTTTTGGAAACTATATAACACTTAAAAAGTTTTATCATATTTTTATTGATAGATTTCATTTTTATATCACATTCATTTCTGAACATACCTTTCTTTCTCCTCTACCTAGTGAGTTGTCCCCTTGTAACACAAATTTAAAAACAAAAAGTTAACAACAAGAACCACACATTTAATACAATTAACTACTGTATCGCCTGTGACTGATAACATGAGCAATAGATACCTGCCATTATGATCAAGGGAGGGAGGTACATTTTCTCATTTCTTCCTTGCGACTAAACTTGGTTAATTATAATTTTAAAACCATTTCTTTCCTTTTAAATTGTTGCACTTGTATGTATTGTTTTACTAGTTGTACTTACTTCAATTACATGAAGTAGTACTTGAAGCAGTAGTGCCCTGCATTAATTTGCAAAGTGCTTTAAAATAATAATAATGATGATGATAATAATATTTAATGTTCCAGACACTATGCTAAATACTTTACCATAATGGTTTTTACAATTGATGCTCATGAGAACTCTGATAATTCAGCTCAATTCCAATAGACTTATGATGGAGAGAGCCATCTGCATTGAGAGAGAACTGTGGGGTCTGAGTGTGGATCGCAACATAGTATTTTCACCTTTTTTGTTGTTGTTTGCTTGATTTTTGTTTTCTTTCTCATTTTTTTCCCCTTTTAGTTCTGATTTTTCTTGTGCAGCACAATAAATGTGAAAATAGGTATAAAATAATTGCACATGTTTAACAAATATTGGATTACTTGCTTGCTGTCTAGGGGAGAGGATGGGAGAAAAGGAGAGAGAAAAAAATTTGAAACACAAGGTTTTGCAAGGGTAAATGTTGAAATTATCTATGCATATGTTTTGAAAATAAAAGGCTTTAATAAGAGAGTGCATGCTGAAAACAATATTTGCATGTATTTTGAAAATAAAAAGCTATTATTATTATTTAAAAATTAATAACTTTTTCAGCATAACTCAGTTAATAAGTACTTGGGGCAAAATTTGAATTCTCCTCTTCCTGACCCCAGGCCTGGCACTCTATGCACTATGGCCCCACCTAGCTGCCTATTGCTTAACATGATTCAGTAATATTCCACCATAATCAAACCAAAATTTGTTTAGTCATTCCCCACTCTATAAGCTTAGAGGTCATCTAGTCCTTTATTAACAATTCAGTCCATGTAGCATTTTTAATGAAACCAAAAATCCCTCAAATTCTTTTTAATATTAGTTTTCTTCTGGCAATAGTCAATATAACTCTGAATTGTAGACTACTGCCATCTTTGAAATTTGCTCCCGCTGGCAATGGGAAGCCTTCTACTTTTAATTGCATGGGTAATTAATAATAGTCCATTATAGCTTATTAGTAATTCTATTACTATTTGGTTTTATCAGTTAGAATTTGAACTTCCCGAAGTTAGGAAGTGTTCTGATTCGCTTGTCATCTCTAATGCTTAGTGCCTAATAATTGTGTAATAAATAAATGCTTGTTGGCGGACTGAATTAGAGCTTTTTTCCTTCTTCACCTCTCTCCCATTCCCTCTTCCCCATTAGGAATTAAAAATGCAATTGAATCAATGGAACTTCATGAATCTCCAAAGGATATTATGTGATGATGTGATCCTTTTGGAGGAAATGGAGAGGGAAGATAGAGCAAAGTGGGAGGAAGTAGAAGAAAAGGAAGAGTGAGGAAGGTGAGGATGAGAAGGTGGTGAAAGAGGAAAAAGAGGAAGATGTAGAAAAGAAGATGGTGGTAGAGGAGGAGAAAACAGAGAAGAGGAGTGGGAGATGAACTGGGAGGAGAGGTAGGATTGAATGAAGTGGTGGTAAGGAGTAGGTTTGTAAAAACAATGAGGCAAAGAGTAGAGTTGCCTGTCCCACTAGGATCAGATTTCTCTTTCTGATTGAGACATGCAGGATTGACTAGAGAGAGGAGCTTGCCCTCAGCCCCTGGGGCCAGCTTGCTTCAAAATCAAAGCCATGGTCTGTCCCTTTGAATGGCTCCAATCTCCTTACTTTCTCAGGAATTTTCACAGATTAGAGTCATAGACTAGATTCTGCCAGATTTTGGCTTCCTTTCCGCCCAAAATCTTTCAGCCTCTCTCTGCTCTGTGCCCTTCTACCCGCATTTCCTTAGGTTCCAAAAGGGAGCACCAATGGGTTTCTCCATGGAAGTTTCAGCCTAATCGATTGCTATTTCTCCATGATCACAGTTGCAGTCTCTGCTGTAGCCAGTCAGGCAAGTGCATGGTGGGGGTTAGGTTCCACTTTTTATCTGATCAGTTGTCTGAGCATCTTCATAAGCCCTTCAGAGGCAGCCTTAGGCAGGCCTGGAGAACACTTGGAGTCTCTAGCTTTTCAGGCATTTGAGAACAGTACAAAGGCTGATGGAATTTGAGTCATCCTGGACATCCAGGCCTGGGAATCAGTTTCCCTGTCTATAAAATGAAGGAGATGGCCCTTTTGCTACTTTGAATCCATGTAATGTTAAGAATTTTATAAAGATGATAAGTGATTAATTGATAAATCAACTTCATCATAATTTCCCAAATTCCCAAGCAAATATTAATCATGGCTACTTTGTCTCTAGATACCAATATAGTGGGAGAATCCTAGAAGGGCAGAACTATAAGGGTCTGTTTCAATTCTCTTATTTTTCAAAGGAGTAAATTGAAGTCTATAGCCTGAGAGTAGCTTGTTCAAGGCCACATAATTAGCTAATGTTGGAGACCATATATCGATAACTTCCAGTTAATTAATTTTTCCATCACACATTCTGCTTCTAACATATGATTTTTTTTTTTTTGAGAGTTGGTTTAAGTGACTTGCCCAGGGTCATATAGTTAGGAAGTGTTAAGTGGCTGAAGTTGGATTTGAATTCAGGTCCTCCTGACTCCAGGATTGGTGCTCTATCCATTGCACTATCTAGCTGCCCCACTAATGATTCCTGACCTTAAATTATAGTGAGGAAAATTAGAAATAATGATAACAAATTATGTTTATTTAAAGATTTTTGGTTACAAAGCAATTTCAGATCTATTACTGCATTTTGTCCTAGACTATTAAGTGGTATATGTACTATTAGAGCAGTTAGGTGGTTCAAATCTAGGAGAACCCAATTTCAAATCCAGCCTCAGACCCTACTAATAGCTGTGTGACTTTGGACAAATCATTTCACCCTGCTTGCCTTAGTTTTCTCATATGTCAAATAAATTGGAGAAAGAAATGGCAAAACACTATATTCTCTTTTCCAAGAAATCTCCCCACAGGGTTGTGGAGAATTAAACACTACTGAAATGACTCAACAAAAAACATATGTGTACAATTATCATTCCCATTTTACAAATGGACAAAATAACTCTCAGAAAGGTTAAAACGCTTGCCCAATAATATAAAGGTAAGAGGAAACCAATCCAGATCCTCTAATTTGTGCTTCTTTTCAGTATTAAGCACAAATACATAATGAGATTTAGGGAATAAGGGGGTGTCTAGGTCTGTGATCATGGAATCTAGGGTCTAGAGCTAGAAAAGATTTCAGAGGCTAGCTAGTCTTCTATAATCAATTAATCCATAAGCATTTATTAAGTACCTACTATGTACCAGGCACTGGGGCTAGACCTGTTTTACATTTGAAATGGCTTGGCAAGCCATATAGCCATAAGTATCAGAGGTAGAATTTGAATCCAGGTCTTTTGAACAGAATTACTCTGGTCCATCCCCAGTGTCATATTGACTTATTTTCCTTTCCTTAGTGTTGAGAATTCCTGGTAAGGGGGAATTTTCTCTACCAACATAGCTTAGTATACTTTGCATCTCAGCTTAAAAAGTTGCCTACGAAAACTTGGATACCCCAGCCCAGAGAGGGTCAGAGGTGAGACTTAAAGGGAGGTCTTTCTGATTCCAAAGCTGAATTTTCTATCTACTGGGCCACACAGTAGAAGAGTTACACTAAATAAGGAAATCAGGTAATTGAGGAGTCCTGAATGAGGAATACATGGCTGTGGGAGCACAGAGGTGGGAGAGAATTCTGTGAGTGAAGGAATCCATGGAGTCAAAAACTTCATGGGAGAGGTGGGCTTGAAAGAAGGAAAGGAGATGGCTAAGTGGTGGGCAGAAGAATGGGCATAGAGGGATGAGACTTTCTTGAGCAAAGGCAATCTCTTTGGGGAAGGTTGAAGGATAGTCTTAGATTGCCCCAACAATACAGTTGCTTTAAGATCTGTTCCTTATCCCCATCCTTTACCCTTTTGAAAACACCTCCTTGCCAGCTGAACTGCATACTCCTTCCTCTGCCTGTCACCTGGCCTTGCTCAGGAGCACTGAGAATTGTGTTTCTCCGAACTGGGAGACTGACTGGCATGGGAAGACTAGTGGGGAGGAGGGGCTTTTAAATGTTAATTATATTTTGACACTGAAGCTTGTGACATCCATCCTAATGACATTTGGCCAGAGGCTGACAGCCCCCGGACATGTGGAGCAGAGAAGGATGATAAGTTGTTTTAAATTGCCTAGTGGCAAAGGAGGTAGAAAATCCCGAGTCTTCCAGAAATGGGAGAAGAGAAGAGGAGGGGGAAAGGGAAGAAGAGCAGGGAAAGGAAAAAGAAGGGAAGCTGCTCTTCTAGGAGTTTGGAATAAGTGGAGGGACTACACAGGATAGAGACTACAGTTTCTGGGATGCTGAGCTGAAGGGGATTTTGGAGAACATGAATTTAAATGGAATAATCCTTGGAGATCATTGGATCTCTAAATTTAGAGGTGGGAAGGACCTCAAAACCAGCAAGCCAATCCATCCACACTTTTCATAAGTACCTATTGTGTTCTAGTTGCAGAGAATATAGCTATAAAATGAGACAGCACTGGGTTAAATATTTTCCATTAGCATTTAAAAACCATTCCGTGGATTGTTTTTGTGCAGACAGTTGGGTGAATTCCCAGAAGGGGGCCTCAGTGGCTTTTCTTAGAAATTAAATCCAGGGGGCATAAACGTAAGGCGTTTATTCCCCTCAAGAAGTGAAATGGGCTAAAAATTAAAACAGGTTTTAAAGAGGTTAAGTTAATGATTACATGTCAGATCCATAAACATCTATAAGGGTAGGACTAGCTATATGGGACTGTATCCCTTGCCTGACCTTTTCTCCTCTATGATGTCATGAAAGCACTATTCGGACACCCTAGCCTTCTCAAGGTCCCTTGGGAGCCAGTTACAATGACACGCCTAGCCTTGGTGGGGGCAGGGGGAGGAGCGGACCATGGAACAGATCCATGGTGGGAATTCCAATAGCATTATATTCTAAAAATTCAAAATTAATTTCCATGGAAGAAGAAATATATAAAGATAAAAAATGGGGTCAGAGGAGTAGGGAGGACTCACATAGGGGTGGATATAAGGAGGTGCTAGGAACATTGTATATATTTGATATTTATTTATATGTGTTTGTGTTGTTCCTCACCCCCATTAAATACTTCCCTAGGGAAATGCTGGTTACCTGAGAGTGGGAGCTGTTTCATTTCTTTTCTTTTTTTTTTTTTTTTTTTTTTTTTTTTTTTGTCTTTGAATGCTCAGGACAGAATCTGGCACACAGTCGAGGCTCAAGCAATGCTTGTTGAATAAGTTAATGAATATTTTTTAGCCTTTATTAAACACTAAGCCTGGTAGTTACATAGCAAAGGCCCAAATAGCCACCATTTCTGACTTCTGGGCTCAAGGAATCCAGTCTTACTGGGTGATTTATGGGTTTTCTCCACTGGCTGTCATCTTATTTCTGTTGGTCATTCATTCTGAGAAATGCCTTGCCTGGAGCTAGTTATTGTTTAAGCTGACCTCTCTGTCATGGCCATTTTTATATGATCTCGCCAAGGAGGTTGGGGAAGGATCCAAAATGGAACCCCATTAGATATGGGGACTCCCTAGGGATTGACATGAGCTGGATACTTTTAGCTAATATTTAAAAGTCCCAGGATAATTCCAGACCACCTCAAACAGCTGCTTACTCTTATTTTCAAGCTTTTAGGTTTTTGAAGACATCATTTTTGGGATGTGTTAAAACAAGTGGGGCAGTCTGGGAATATTCCATAAGCATATGGTTTGGTCATCAGAAGACCTGAGTTGGAGTTTCAGCTCTGTTACTGGCTACAAGTCATTTTTAATCATTCTGTGTCTCAACATCCTCATTTGTAAATTTGCACTCAATACTTAGACTACCCCAAAGTGGGTGGTGAGAAAAATGTATGATAGACTCAAAGAAGTTAGGTAGAGAACATTTACTTGTAACTTCATTGATATAGTATATGCTTGGGAATAAGAAGCATCTAATTCAGTTATTCAGTTAATAAGCATTGGTTAAGTGCTATGTGCCAGGCATTGTGCTAAGTGCTAGGGATACAACCAAGAAATTCCTGCTTTCAAAGAGCTTATATTCTACTGGGGGAAGACAACACATAAAAGGGAAGTTGAAAATGAGGGGGAAGGGAAATAGCTAGGGGGTGGGAAGGAGATACAATCTTAGAGGATTGCCTTGGATATTGAGTGGTTTAATGACTTACCAGACTCACACAGCCAAAATATGTCAAAGACTGGTTTCAAAACCCCATGTTTCTGACCCCAAGAATAATCCCACATAGTAGTCCATGAACAAATACTTATGTATTAATTGATTCATAAAGTCAGAAATAAAAATTAAACCCAAGCCTTCCTGGTTCTCTATCAATTGATGCATACTTCTCTTTTAAAGATCTCAAAACATAAAGAAATATGAGCTATTATGACTTCCAAATCACCCCTTTGATGCTGGAGGCAAAATAAAGAAAGAGCAGCTGTACTCCAGCTGTTCCAAGAGTAAAATAAGAGAAGCATGAGAGTTAGGTAATACCTTTGGAAGAAAAAACACTCAGGCATAGGGATATGGAGAAAATGGGGTTAAACCCCATCTCCGAATTTAAGAATTTAAGAATTCTTGATTCCTTATAGTCTGGGATAGTACCGGGTTGAGCTTCTAGAAAGAAATCCATGTTCGGCACCTGGGGATGGGCTGGGGGGATGCATAGGCTTTTCCCTGAGGGCATGTGGGTTTGAGGCCAAGGTGGTCCAGCTTCCCTGTGCAAACTCTGCAAAGTGCATCGACTCCTCAGATCCTAGGCAGGGAGGAAACAGCTTGCAGAGATGGGCCTTTCTGAAGTCAACATTGCCGACCAGTTGGACTAGAGCTGGGTCCTTTCTACATGTGACTCCTCCAAGGCAGCACAATGGGCACTGCTTTTGGTCACAACTTGCTTGGTGGGTACTTGGAAAGGCACTGATCAGCACTGGCAGGTAGGGCCAGAGAGATAGAGTTAGGACCATAGTGGTGAAAACACTGGCTCAAGAGTCAAAGGCTTGGTCCTATTCTGATGACTACCACTAATTCCTCATTATTTTGGAAATTATTTTATGCAACCTTTATAATGCCAAGCCCTTTATAATGATCTTTGTTCAGTCCTGTCCAGCTCTTCATAACCCCATTTGTTTGTTTGTTTGTTTGCTTTTTGGCAAAGATATAACATTGCCATTTCCTTCTCCAGTTCGTTTTACAGATGAGGAAACTGAGGTAAACAGGGTTAAGTGACTTGCCCAGGGTCACATCTGCTGCTAAGTGTCTGAAGTCAGATTTGAATTCAGATCTTCCTGACTCCAGATCTGGCACTATATATATTAAGTTATCTAGCTGAGGTATATAAATATGGGATGGAGCAATCAGGGAAGGCTTCAAGGAGAAACAGGAAGGTGAATTTATCTTGGACCTTGAAGCACCCTCTGAAAGCATTCAATCTAAATTTGCCAACAAATGCAGCAATCTGTCAATCTATATGATTCTTTTTCTTTGCAAACAAAAGAAATTCCTGCCTTGGGTCTCCATCCCTTGAGGGTTCCATCCCTTTTAGGTCACAGAATTGTTGGGGTGAGTGTATTAGCTTCAGCAAAAGTAAAAGTAGGTACCTTAGTTGCCCAGGTATGAATGGCCTGGCTGAATTGTTAATGCTCTCAACAATCTGTAACCCAATTTCTTTTCACTTTCACTCATTCATTTACTCAGGCACTCCAACAAATGCTTATTCCTCATCATAGGATCACAAGGTAGAAAGGGAGTTTAGAGATCATCTAATCCAATTTTCTCCTTTTTCAGAACCGCCTCTCAAGGAATCTGTTAGTTGGGGAAAATTAGGCATTCATGGGGTGAGATAAATAAATAGTACCAAGAGAAACACAACAACTTACTTTTCTATAGCATGTCAAGGTTACAAAGCACTTTCTTCCAAACAATCCTGTGAAGTAGGTAGTGTAAATATTACTACTATTTTTTCCTGTTTTACATATGAGACCCTTGAAGGGACTGAGTACAGACTATAGAGCTAGAAAGGATCTTAGAGATCTTGTAGTTCTACTCCACTTAATATTTCAGAGGAAAAATACAGGTGTCTCCTGACTCTAAGGCAATATATGATATTGTGTGTGTGTGTGTGTGTGTGTGTGTGTGTGTGTGTGTGTGTGTGTGAAAGAGAGAAAGGGAGAGAGGAGAAAAAGAGAGAAGAGAGAGAAAAAAGAGAGAGGGCGTATAAAAAGAAAGCACTAGAGCTAGAGACCTACAGAGAAAGAAAAAAAGAGGAGAGTGAGAGGAAAGTGAAAGACACACATACAGAAAGAAAGAGAGAAAGAGAGAGGAGTATAAAAGAAAAAGTGAAAGAGAGACAGAGCTAGAGAGATTCCCACATTGTCAGAGACACACAGAAAGAGAGAGAAAAAGCGAGGAGAGAGGAGAGTGAGAAGAAAGTGAAAGACATACATACAAAGAAAGGGAGGGGGGAGAAGGAAATAAGCATTTATACAGCACTTGCTATGTCCCAGAGAGAAAGAATGAGAATAAGGGGAGAGAAAAAAAAATAAAGAGAAAAGGAGGGAGAGAAAGATTCTTGTCATTTAGACCAATTAGAGAGATGACTCTGAAGGCTAAGATCGAGTGGTGCAGGAAGTTCTATTAAGACAAAGAGAAAGTGGGCCTACAGCTATCAGACTTATTCCTTTTCAAATGTCTGGGGAAAGAGGCCCTCTTCCATGTAGATACTACTATGCTGTAAGCGGAGCTTACATTATGGATATAAGGAACTCAGTCGCCAAGGCCCCTGTTGGAAGGACTAAGTCATTTCTTGTACTTCTCTTGTCTACTTGGGGAGTATTCAGAGGGAGGCAAGGGCATAGATGCAGAGGCTGCTTTGTAAACCTCTGCCAACTTATACTGCCACCCCCTCCCCCTTCTACTTCCCTGGCACTGAGCTCCATCTCTGAGACAAGGACAGTCACACGTCAAGGCTTTAATTGAAGTCATTTCTGCAGTCTGGGAGGGAGATGCACTTGCAATTCTAAAAGGTCCTGGTGGTTTTCTCCTCAATTGCTGCCATCTCCAAGTAGGAGACTCCTTTGAAGATTTCAACCAAATTTCTTCAGGGAAGCTCTAGCGCACACCTCCTCCTGGCTCCCGACCTGTTGAATAAAAAATTCTTGGCTCCCACCCCAAAGCTTACCAGTCCCACCCTCTGTGGAGCCTTTGGAGAATGGTGTTTCAGGCAAACCCAGGAGTTGTTGGGATACATCAGCACGGTTGTGAGAAGCTTCAGTTAGAATGTGTCTGTTGTAGGATTACAGACTATGTAGAGTCCTCCTCTGAGGAGAGGAGGTAGAGTAGTGTGCACCAGAGTTGACTAGAGTCAGTAATTCTATCCTGGCTTGGTTAAGAACTAGTGATCTGGCAGATCAGAACCTTTATGCCAGAGCTTAGAAGGGACTCTAGAAATCATCTAGTCTAACTGTCCTCATCCAGCAAATAAGGAAGGATGAGAACAAGTAGTTGTTGGAGACTCTGAAAATAGTCTTAGTTGGTCAAATGGGGATGACAACCCCCCTCTGGCTTTGGAAGAGGGTAATGGATGGGAAGGCCCTCTAGTCTGCAATGTACATAAAGAGACTGTGCTCTAGCACAGTGCAGATGTGTCTGAGGAAGCGGGGGTGCTGAGGGCTTTCCTGGTAGTGTGTGGCTTTTCCTGAGGTCTGGCACAAAGCGCAGTGCACGGCCCCTCGCTAGTCCTATCTGAGTGCTGAACTGTTCCTTTTATCAGACGTTAGGGAGTGTGCGTGTGGGAATAGGGTGGGAGCAAGTTCTGGAGGCATTTTTGTTGTGAAAGGAGAGGTGGGCAGTGTGGAGAAAACATTCCCTGGGAAGAAATCAAACTGAGTCCTGGAGTCGGGAGACTGGAGTGCCACCTGTGCTCATAACGGCCTTGTAACCTTGGGCTCTATTTCCTTATCTGTGAAATGGGGATTTTCCTTGCTCTTCCTACCACACAGACTGCTGCTGCCGCGGTGAGATTCCATTGAGACAATGGTTACAAAAATCGCCTGCACGATCTACATACATATGAGCTGTTATTCTGCACCTGGGGAGAGATGACAGTACAGGGCAGGGGGCACGTTTGTAGATCTGTGCAGTTTTCCGGGAGAGAAGGGAACGGCGGGGCTGGAGACACAGGGAGGAGAAGGCGGGTGTGGGAGCTGCGGAGGCCCGAAGGTGAGGGACCCTTTGAGTTCTCTCTTTAAAGGTGTGTGGGAGGCAGGCCCCCAGAGAGTCTAGCCTTAAAAGGCTCCCGGAAGCCCGCTGCATGCCCGCCTCGCCCCGCGCCTCTAACGCAAACTTGCCCCGCTCCCGCCCCGGGTGCGGTGAGTGCGGTTCAGCAGCTGTTGTCGGTGGGGCTGAGCGGGCCTGCAGCGCTCTGGCTCTCTCTCGCGCGCTCTCTCTCCTTCTCTCCCTTCTTGTTTCCCTCCCTCTCTCCCCCCCTCCCGCCCCCCCCTCTCTTTCTATCACTCGCTAGCTCACTCGCATTTTCCGCCTGCTGTTGCTGCGGCGCTGCCCGCCGCCTGAAGCTCCGCTTCCCCCTTCCCTCCGGCTCCCGGTTTCCTTTGCTGCCCGCGGACTTCCCGGGACTCAGACCCCGGCGGCTTCCCTTGCTCCGGGCGCTCGGACCCTCGGGTCCTCCGCGGTTAGAAGAGGAGCACCTCCCTCCCTCTGTCCCTGTCCCTTCCTCTCGCGCTCTCCTGTCTTCCGCACCGAGGAGCCGAACGCTGTGCGCCCGCCTGCCCAGCGGCCCGAGCCGAGCTGCTGCTGCCCGCTCAGCCCCGCTGCGTCCCGGCTGGCCCCGAGCCGAGCTCGGCCGCCGCCGCGGGGCTCCGTGCCCAGGACTGAGCGCTGGCCTGGCCGCAGGGGCTGAGCCCGGGAGCGTTCCGCCTCTGCCCCAGGGTGAGGCGGGCGGCTCGGGGGACCCAGCCCCGGGCGGCGGCTGCCTCCCTCTCAGCCCCGGGTAAGTTGGGGCTGCAGGGAGCCCGAGCCGGTGCGGGGAGCCGGGCAGGGCTGGAGGGGGCTGGCGCGGGGCTGGGGTTCGGGGCATCCGCGCGGATGGACCGCCGTGCCCTCGCTCCCAGGACTGCCCGCTCCCGAGGCTTCAGGCTGCGGCGAGGGAAGCCGGAGCCCGTGAGGTTCCCCGCAGCCGTCTTAGCAGAGCCCCCGGCGCGGTTCACTGCTGGGGCAGCCCGAGGGGCTGGGTTGAGGCTGGGGCTCGCGGGGAGGGGAGAGAGGCTTTGGATGGGGTAGAGAGGGGCGGGAGCAGCGGCGGGGCCGCGGAGCTGTGAGCCGGGGCCGGGGTGAAGGGGTGGAGAGGAGGGGCTGCATGGGAACGAGAATGCCTTCCCTGTGGGGGCACTGCCGGCTTCCTGGGCTCCCCCGGGAGTGAAGGGGCGGCAGATCTTCAATCAGCGTTGAGAAGGAAAGGGGAGGGTCATGTCAGCTCCCTTCAGCTGGGGGGGGGCAGGTCGTGCCAATTTCCTCAGTCTGGATGGGGGCACCGTGCCAGCTACTGGAGTCCGGATTGGCGGCGGGCTGGGGGTGGGGGTTCATTCCAATTTCCCCGTTCTGCTGTACGGAGGGGATGGGGGTATGTGGGATGTCCCCGGCACCAGATTTTTGGGGGGATTCTAAGACAATTTGTTCAGTCTGGATGGGGAGTGGTTTTATATACATTTCTTTAGTCCGGTGTAGAGGGGGGTGTTGTTGCAGTCTCTTCGGTCGGGAATTGGGGATGAGGGGTGGGGTCCGTACTCTCAGATGAGGATGGAGGCGTTCCGACCCTCTCTCTTTTGCTGGAGGTGGGGGACACCGGGCATCGCTAGGGAGGGAAGGGAGGAGGGAATTTTCTTTTGCCGCCTGGTCTGGCAGGGTAGCCAACTCCCCGAGGTGGGCAGTGACAGTTCTGTCAGTTCGGGAGGCAGTGACAACCCCCGGGTGTTCTCATTTTTTCTATCCGCTCTTTCTTCCTGGCCCGGCTCTCGGGCTGCCGGACAGCTGCGGGCTTTGCTGAACAGGCTGACTCCGCGCTCTCTCCGCAGCCCGACCTCCGCTCTGGTACGCGCGCTCTTTCCCCCATTTCCCCGGAGTCCCCGAACGCGGTCTGGGCGTCTGGGGGCAGAGAGGGCTTCCTCAGTCAGGAGCCCTGTGTGATCGCGCCGGCTCCAGGCCTTGGGGTCAGGCTGCTCCTTGCCCACCTTCTCCAGTCCTCTGCTGAGCTTGTACGGGTGTGTGGTGAGGGGAATGCCATCTTATCAAAGAAATCTAGTAACATTTTGGTTGCTGTAGTGGGAAGGGGGGCTCGAAAGGCAGAGGAAATTGAACCACCCGCCCAACAACTGCCTTTTCACAGCGGGCATGGGGTGATTCCTCCTTCTCCATATACGCTCCCTTCCCTTCACCGTAGAGACTTCTTGTCCTCAGTAGAGGTGCATTTCTATAACATGCACACCGGTTCCCTCACTTTTCCCTAGGAGAGTACGTTTGTTTTGTTTTGGGGGGGGAGGAGGAGGAAGATAGTATTGGCAGGGAACAGATTTGCAAATAAGAGAAATACTGATCTCTCTTTTTAGATGCAGTGACCCTCAGACCACACTTGTTTCAGAGAGACAGAGAGAGAGAGAGAGAGAGAGACAGAGAGAGAAGAGAGAGAGAGAGAGAGAGAGAGAGAGAGAGAGAGAGAGAGAGAGAGAGAGAGAGAGACAGAGAGAGAGAGAGAGACAGAGAGAGAGGAGGAGAGACAGAGAGAGAGAGACAGAGAGAGACAGAGAGAGACAGAGAGAGAGAGACAGAGAGAGAGAGAGAGAGAGAGAGAGAGAGAGAGAGAGACAGAGAGAGACACAGAGAGACAGAGAGACAGAGAGAGACAGAGAGAGAGAGACACAGAGAGACACAGAGACAGAGACACAGAGACAGAGAGAGAGAGACAGAGAGAGAGAGAGAGAGAGAGAGAGAGAGACAGAGACACAGAGACAGAGACAGAGACACAGAGACAGAGACACAGAGAGAGAGACAGAGAGAGACAGAGAGACAGAGAGAGACAGAGAGAGAGAGACACAGAGAGACACAGAGACAGAGACACAGAGACACAGAGAGAGAGACGAGAGAGAGAGAGAGAGAGAGAGAGAGAGAGAGAGAGAGAGAGAGAGAGAGAAAGACAGAGAGAGACAAAGACAGAGAGGAGAGAGAGAGAGGGAGAGAGACAGAGACACAGAAACAGAGAAAGAGACAGAGACAGAGAGAGAGAGAGACAGAGACAGAGAGAGAGAGACAGAGACACAGAGACACACACACACACAGAGAGAGAGAGAGAGTGAGAGTGAGAGAGAGAGAGAGAGAGTGTCTTGTCTTTCTTGTGGAGTTGGGAGGTGCAGGGATTGGAGATCTTTTAGGCCAGATGACCTCAACTCAGGGATAATGATGGTGATAGGGACTGGATAAGAAGAGAGAAAATAGAGCTGCTAAGGAAGTAGCCAGGCCCTCTTCTTGCCTGCTTGGTCTTAGAAAAAATCATATAATTTCATCTCTGTAGACTCTTCATCCTTTCAAAAGTGCATTCATAGCTCACCTCCCTTCATCTAGCCCAACTGCCTAACATGAAGCATTTTTCTGACCCTTACCTTTGTTCCAGGACACTTAGCTTGAGCTGACACAATGAAGTGGATACAGAGCTCCAAGGAATCAATCCTAGGCTATCCAAACACACAGGACTGGATTTATGGAAAAACATATACCTGGGATGGGGTGGGGTAAGCATGGATAGTGGAATTTTCCAGTATCATAAATATGTACTTTTTTTAAAAATATGGAAAAGTGTGGTTCATTACATATCTCCCCATTTCCCTAATTCCATGAACCTGCCCACCTTATCTATTATAGCCTTAGCCCTGGGCTTGTGACTGGTGTGGGTTAGGATTCTATAATTATAGGATTTAAAATCCAAAGAGACTATGGAGATTGTCTAGTATAACTATCTCATTTACAGGTGAGCAAATTGAAACCCAAAGAGAGGGCAAAGTGACTTTCTCAAGATCCTACTAAATGATATAATTGGGCCAGAAGCTGAATTTTCTGGTCCCAGTGTTTTTTCACTAGTAGCTACTTCTTTTTGACTGGAGGGTGCCATCACAAGCTAAGAAAAAGAAATTTATGCTTGAAGGCTTGCATGTAGTTGAAGGAAGCACCTTAGAGATCCATTCAGAGGTTTTGATAGTTTGTGATCAAGAAGTGGTTTCTTCTTTGAGGGATGAAATGAGGAGGAAATCCATGGAGAAAATGTAGTGATAAAGGTATTTTGGGGCTCCAGCTAGGTCAAATCCATTGGATAACCAATCCTTCTATCTACAGGTGTCTCAGGAAAGGTTTTCTTTCTGATGCAGTTTGAACTTTGTGTGTGTGTGTGTGTGTGTGTGTCCATCAGAAAATTGTGAAGTAGGTAGAGAGAGTATCTTCTGGTCTCCCTCACTTTCAAAGCCATAGACAAGCATAGATTTCCTGCTGTGTCCCTTTTCTTATTCATTTGCTATCTCTTTCAATTTCAATGTCCCTGAGCCCCAGATTTCTTCAAATCAAGGCCATTTCCACCTCTTACATGGAGTTATTCTTGATTTACCCAGTTGTTAGCATCCCTCTTCATATTTTGTGTATTTAATTTGTACTTGTTCTTTATTTACTTCTCTGTATGCAAGTTGTTATTTCCTTATTAGAATGTAAGCTTTTGGAGAACTGTCCTCACTTTTGTATTATCAGTGACCCAACATATGTATGGAACAGGATTTTTTTTTTTCCCCAAGACCAACTCCTTCCTCACCCAGGCTTGGAATATTAAAAGTAATCACTCTCCACCAATGAGAAGAGTCATTATAATGAGCTTTAAGCTACAGATTACAATAGTGTGTGGCACATAGGAAATACTTGTTGGTAGATTGATTCAAGTGCAGGTTGTATTACTGACTAGCAGTGTTGATCTCAAACAAATTACTAGAATACATTTCTCTCTTCTGTCAAATGACAGGATAGATTAGATGTAAGATCTCTAAGGCTTCTAATTTCTAAAGGTCCTGAGCTCTAAGAGGAAAGTGTTTGATAACCCAAATCACCCAGAGATCTTAGGGACTTAAGGTGTTATATACATATATACACACACTTTCTTAGGTCATTTGCATTTATATATACAAATTTGCTTTTACATCACCATCATTTTCAAACATATCCCACCTTTCTCTAGAAATCCATTCTCCTGTGACAAGGAAAATAGAGGAGGGAAAAAAAACCACAGTTCAGCAAAATTAACCAAAATATAAAATTTAGTTTGGCAGTGTATGCAATATTCATAAACCCCCCACCTTTGCACAGAAGAGAAAGAAGTTCATTATCTCAACTCCAGAAGTAGCTTGTTGTTGAATTTGTAATTAAGAAGATCTGAGTTCAAATATCTTAAGACATTTTGCTAGTCATATCATCTTTCTCCAGGAGTTTCTTCTCCATGGCTTGGTCATATAATTACATAGCATTTAGAGTTTGTTTGTTTGTTTTCTTCAGTGGAGGGGAGCAGTTCTTTCTGTTTACAATGTTTTAGTAGACATTTGTGTTTTCAAAGAGAAGTGGGAAAGGGGGAGGGCAAAATTTAACTCAAATAAAATAAATTCATTACTTAAATTTAGGATTTTATGCCTCAGTGGGGAGAAATTTTTTTGGGGAGTGGTGGAGTGATCTTTATTAGGTTCCTTCCTGTCTCTCCAGTTATATTCTGCCAGCTTCAAAGTACCCATAAAGTCTGCCAGAATGTGAGGACCAGCTGTTCCAGGCCACTCCTTGCTTGATTTCCCCCCCCTCCATTTCTCTTTCTCTAACCAGCTGTCTAAACTACTTTAGCTCTGCTAGAGACTGCCATCAATGAGGAGCCTGTTGGTGGGCAAGTTGGTGCTGTTGAATTGTGCATATGGTGTCATTGAGGCAGGAAAAGATGGAAAGGTAGATGTGGTGAGGGCCCTCAATCTATGATGCTCTTCACCTAGAGTACAATCTCCAGCTTTTTGTCTTGGCTGCTTTGAACCAGCTGTTATCTTCTCAGTACTCTGGGAATCATGAAGAGCTGAAGGAGGTTGGGGCTGTGAGGGATGGGCGGATTTCAGGAACCTGCCATGGCTGGTGTGCTAGAAGAGAGTTCTGGTGGGCCTCTGTAATTATGGCTGATAGATTTGTCCCCCTTCCCCCACAGATATGCCAGAAAGTCAGTGCTTGCGAACCAACAATCACTAATTATAACTCACCCCAGAGACATCTCCTCAGCCCTCCCTCTTCCCCCTAACACTATAACCAAACTTTCCAGTGGGTAGCTGTCCCTGGTGGCTCTAGCAGCTGGTTATGCTGGTTTCTTGGCCCAGCTGCTAGGTTTGGGGTGATCTGTCCTCTGCAGAGTACTGGATGCTTTTATAGGCCAGCAATGGATCTGGAGATGATTGACCAAGTGGGGTGATTTGTGGGTTGGAGGTCGACTAGAAAAAGAGATTAGGCATTGAGCCCAGCTGTCTGAAAATGACTTCCTCAGATTGGGTGATGAGAAGTGTGTGTGTGTGTGTGTGTGTGTGTGTGTGTGTGTGTGTGTGTGTGTGTGTGACACAGAAGCTGGGTATAGGGTAGCAAGGAGCATAGGGATGGAGGAGCCAGCTTTCTCAAAATGAAGCCCATGTCCCTGGAATTGTCTCATGGAAGAGAGAAGGGTCTGTTTTCCTGAGCCTGAGTAAGCTGTGTCCCAGTTAGCGGGAGACTATCAAAAATTAATTTGGAGATTTCACTGCCTTTGGCACTTGCAAGAATATAGGTTGCCTTTGCTGCCCTCCTATATCTCTTCTTATTTCTCTCCTCAATTCAATTTAACAAACATTTACCAGTACTTAATGTGTGCCAGGCACTGTGTGAGGCACTAGGGAGGCAAAGACTAAACATCTACCAACTTAAACCAAAAACAAAAAACCGAAACAGTCCCTGCCCTCTGGAGTGTCTACTATAAGCTGTCTTTCTCCCCTTTTCATCTCTCCCTAGTCTCTTTCCCCTCTTTATTCTCCTCTTCCCCCATCTGTGTCTTATCTTTCTCACTGTGACTTATGTTTGTTCCTTTCTCTTCCTCTCCTGCCTCCCTCCTCTTCCAATCTCTTTTTTCCTGGTGTCTCTTTCTTCTTTTTCCTCCCTTCCTACTTGCCTTCGTTCCTTCTCTTTATCCCTTTCTTTTTCTTCCTTCCTTCCTTCCTTCCTTCCTTCCTTCCTTCCTTCCTTCCTTCCTTCCTTCCTTCCTTCCTTCCTTCCTTCCTTCCTTCCTTCCTTCCTTCCTTCCTTCCTTCCTCTCTCCCTCCCTCCCTCCCTCTCTTTCTCTTTTCTTTCTTTCTCTTTTCTTTTTTTCTCTTTTCTTTCTTTCTCTCTCTCTCTTTTTCTCATCTTTCTTCTCTCTCTCTCTTTTTCTCTCTTTCTCTCTCTGTTTCTTTCTTTTCTTTCTTTCTTTCTTTCTTTCTTTCTTTCTTTCTTTCTTTCTTTCTTTCTTTCTTTCTCTCCCTCCCTTAATCTCTTTTCCATCCTTCCATTTTCCCCTCTTTCCCTCCCTCCCTCCCTCCCTTCCTTCCTTCCTTCCTTCCTTCCTTCCTTCCTTCCTTCCTTCCTTCCTTCCTTCCTTCCTTCCTATTTGCCTGCTTGCCATCCTTTCTCTTCTTCCTTTTCCTCTGTTCCTTCCTTCTTTCTATCTTTACCTTCCCTCTCCATGGTTCCAGCTTTCTGTCTCTTTCCTTCCCCCTACCTTCTCTCTCCTCTCTCTGTTTGTTTCTCTGTTTGTCTCTGTCTCTCTCTGTGTCCTCTGTCTCTGTCTCTCTCTGCCTCTCTCTTTCTCTCTCTGTCTCTCTCTTTCTCTCTCTGTCTCTGTGTCTGTGTCTCTGCTCTCTCTCTCTCTCTCTCTCTCTCTCTCTCTCTCTCTCTCTCGTCTCTGTCTCTGTCTCTTCTCTCTCTCTGTCTCTGTCTCTCTCTCTCTCTCTCTCTCTCTCTCTGTCTCTCTCTCTCTCTCTCTCTCTCTCTCTCTCTCTCTCTCTCTCTCTCTCTCTCTCTCTCTCTCTCTCCCCCCTATATCTTCTTAGTTTTGTTCAACAGATTTTGTTCATTCTTGCTCCATATTCCTAACAAGCTTCCCTCTCTGCCAGTCATTGGTATCCTAAGCTTCGAGGACTTCTGTCTGAGCTCACCTCCTCTCCTGACCTTTCTTCCTCAGCTTGAGAAAGCCTCCCTGAGAGGGAGTCATAAAAGCTGACTGCTTTTACAAAAATCCCCCAGGCTCCCAGTGGAGTGCATACACATACACACACACACACACACCCCCTCTCCCCTACCCAGAAGGCTGACCAGCTCAGGGGATCTTCTTTCTATCTGTGTTTCTCTGGACTCCTATGAAAACGAGAATCAGAAGGATAGTAAAAACCTCCTCTTAAATTGAGGTTGATGCTTCCCGTTGAGATGCTTTATTATTAACCTGACCGTTTAGTGAGCTCGTGGCAGCACCAAGGCATAAATATGTGCACGTACACGTATATTAAATAAATTGGGAATTGCAGAGTATAATGACATTATCTGGACCCCGTTCAATTAAGGGAGATATTATCGGCTGTAATTGGGGAACTGCCATTGTATGGTGACAGCACACAGCATTCCCCTGTCTGAGGGCCCCCTTCTCTGAGGAGCTTCGTGCTGAGGTTTCTAGTTAAGCCTCAGAGGGAAAGAGGGAGGGAAGAAGGAAAGCCACGTCATCAGACCCTTTTCGACTTCATGACAGCTGAACCAACGGGAAGCTTTGCCAGGACCTAGGAGCACCAGTTTTCCTACTCTAGGCCTCTTCTTTCTTCACACACATCCTCCTTTAGATCCTGTCCACCTGGCCTTGATCCAGGAGTCCAGTGAGGCAGCCCATGCCGATTTTCTTAGTGGCAGGTGATGGAAGACTCAAATCTGAATCCTAAAGGCTTTGTAAAGGCTTTGTTTCTGGCAGAAACTTATGTCTTTAAGTTGTCCCTTTCTCCCTCCTGTAGGAAGGGAGAATTCTAATAACCCTGTAGGAATTCCACATGTATTTTTCTGTATAACAGGCTTTCAAGTCCAGATCCTGGCTTTCTAGAGAGAGGCTGATAGAGGGAGAGCTAGCTGGTTTAGTTAATGAGAGAAATAGAAAGAGAGAGAGAGAGAGAGAGAAAGAGAGAGAGAGAGAGAGAGAGAGAGAGAGAGAGAGAGAGAGAGAGAGAGAGAGAGAGAGAGATTTAAAAATCCACAATAGAAGCAGCTGTAGACAAAACACTTGCCCATTTAAGCTTCACACCAAAAAATTGTTGCACAGAAACATGTGTTTGTGAATATTTTCATATAATTGCATTGCATAGTCATAGAATATCAGAGCAGGAACTTACCTGAAAAAACGATCCACTTTCAACCCCTTAGTTTTCAAAAAGAGGAAGGTTCTGAGAGGAAGTTACTTGCCTAGGGCAACAAAAGTGAGTTGATGGCAAAACTTATATGAGGACTAGATACTCTAACTTCTAAGCCAGTGATCTAGAGGGAAAATTCTTCAGAATATAGGAAGGTGAAGGATGATTATTGGGAATATGAATTGATTCATCAGCCTTAGGTTAAGCCATTGTCTTCAGAAGACCCTCTTTGAAGGTTGGAGAGCTCATTAATTCCTTACCCATGATTTCAGTGAACCAAACATAAAAATTAGGCTACATTCCCATTGTTGCCTTTAGGAGAGAAAATTAGGGAAGAATCAAGATGCTTGGTCTGGACTGGACAGCATTGCTTAGGAAAGGAATTTCTGCCATCAGATTTGGCAATTTACTGACCATGTAAGAAAGCTTTGGAAATCCAAGAGTATATGTATTTCTCACTCTCTTTTCTTTCCCCTCCCCATATTCTAGTGAATATGAGCTGGTAGAGCTCATGGTACAGAGGTAAGGTATCAAACATTTGGCCCATGGGCTACATCACCTCCAAAATGGCCTGAGCCAGATTAAAATGTCTTTATTTTTATTTTGTTATTATTATTATTATTATTATTATTTTGCTCAGGGTTATACAGCTAGGAAGTGTTAAGTATCTGAGGCCAGATATGAATTAAAATCCTCTATCCACTGTCACCTAGCTGCCCCATTAGATTAAAATGTAACTGGGAAACATTTAACAAAATAAATAAAATTATAATAAAATATAAAATTAGTACATAATTTTCTAATTCTATGAGGCTTGCAAGGATCCTTATGGATTAATGGCCTTTTATTTGAATTTGATACCACTGGTGTAGAAGACCTGTCTAGTGATAAGGTTGGAGGATTTGCAGGCTCCTTTGAAGGGCAAGACTAAGGGGTATATGTATTGCCCCTACTTTCTCCAATGTCTGAAAGGATCAGCACTCGTGTGAACCTCAAGTTAGTTCCTCATTTTCATGGCCTTGTAGGGATATTAGATCTTCCTGGCTTTGAGGTCAGCCCTCTCATATCATGTCTAGACACTAATGATGAATAAATAGTTGTTAAATTGAATTATGTATTCGAAGGACAGCTAGGTTGTGTGCCATAGTGCATAGATCACCACACTTGGAATCAGAAAGACTCAAAGATGAGTTCAGATCCTGCCTCAGATACTTAATTTTTTTTCTTCCTGAGGCAATTGGGGTTAAGTGACTTGCCCAGGGTCACACAGCTAGGAAGTGTTAAGTGTCTGAGACCAGATTTGAACTCGGGTCCTCCTGAATTCAGGGCTGGTGCTCTATCCACTGCGCCACCTAGCTGCCCCTAGCCTCAGATACTTATGACCTTTCAAGGCCTTCATCCTGTTTGCCTTAGTTTTCTCATCTGTAAAATGGTCTGAAGAAAGAAATGGTAAACCACTTTTTCAAGAAAACCCCAAATGAGATCATGAAGAGTTAGAACAACATTTATTCAGAGGAATTGATGCTTTAGATCCTAGATCAAAGATGATGATGGATAGGAGATCTGAATAATTCAACTTTTCATAACACTGTGAATAAAGTAAGCACTTAATGCTTTTTCATTCATTCATTTATTTTTTTCAATCAAAATATTACTCAATATTTCTGTGTGTGTGTGTGTGTGTGTGTGTGTGTGTGTGTGTGTGTGTGATTGGAGGTTGGGGGGTTGGGAAAGCGTTGATTAAGGAAAAGGCCATACTGAGAAACACAGGGTCTCTTTGTGTCTAATAGGAGCAGTTTAGATGAATCCCCTTGATCCTTTCCAAAGATATCAGGCTTAGGAGTCCTTGCATGCCATGTAAGTGTACACATGCGCGCGTGCGCACACACACACAATCTGAAAACTAAGGGTGAACTACATACATTTGCAAATTTCTTGGAAAGTTCAGTCTTGGATTGTGCCTTTCTTCAGGACCCCCATTTTAATTTTAATTTTTATTTTTTGCCTCTGCCTCATGTTTCCTCCATTTCAACTCACTAATAATTCGTCTTTCTACTCCCCAAACACCTGCAATGGTCAATGCAAAATGAGAACAAATTTAGTGAACTTAGAATGTTAAGAGCCGGAGGGGACTTTGAACATCTCATTTGAACCCTTTGCTTTTATAGAGGGGAAAACTGAGACCTAGCTAGAATTCAGGTTACCTGACACATGCCAGTAGCAGTGCTACAGGGGATAAAGCCTTAGATCTAGAGATAGGAAGGCCTGAATTCAAATTGACCTCTGACATTTACTGGTTATGTGACCCTGAGCAAGATATTTAACCTCTAGTTACCTCAGTTTCCTCAACTGTAAAATGGGGATGATATACCAATAATACTTATCTCTTAGGTCTGTTATGAGGATCAAATGAGATAATATATATAAAGTCTTTACTACAGTGCTTGGCACTTAATAAATGCATATTTCCCTTTTTTATGGAGTGGTTCTTATACTATAGCAGAATATATAGCATACTATGTAGCCTGCTGTGGAAAGGATTACAAAAAAGCATGAGATTTAGTCCCTATCCTCAGGAAGTTCACATTTAATTGGGAAGAAATGTGCACATATATATGCATGTGTGTATATACACACAAATGCATATGAACAACACACATGTATGTGCTTATGCAAGCACATATGCAAAATGCACATGTACCCACATGCATATACATGCACACACATATAAGATGTGTATGTATGTAATGTGTAGGTAGGTATTTTATATGCACACATAAGATATATATATATATATATATATCCATACATATGTATGTGTGCATGTGTATATAGGCACCCATAAGATTTGTGTGTATATAATGTAGATGCATGTGTATATATGCATACATGTACACAATAAGATGTGTATATATATATATGCATGTGTATATATGCACATATATAATATGTATATGTATACATATATCCTATATATGTATGTATGTATATATATACATATAAAATGTATATTGTATATATATATGTATATAAAGGGCAGGTAGCTACTTTTCAAGGAGGGAATGATTACTGTGAGCTACAGAAATATTACTAGGATTTTTTTTTCACTTATGACAAAACTGTTGAAGGAGTTTGGAGGATATCTGACCCAAAATGCAATTATATGAGGATACACAAGGTGTGTGAGGAAAGATAATCTTGGGATGAGGCATTAGGAGCCAGTCCACCAGCCCAGTGGACAAGGGTTTTGGCGGCCACTGTAGGGAATGAGCACACTCTCCAGGGCTACATGTAAAACCCCCTGGGTCATCCCAGCCTAATTCTAGCTCTGGTGAGCTCTGGAGTCATGGGAGGCTTAATGAAGGAAGTGGAACTTTGGCTGGGTACCTAAGGCCTGGGAAGATTTGACCAGGCAGAGCCATTTCAATTTGGAGGATTGGTATTGGGAGCTGACAAAGTGCCCCCCTTCCATCTTTAATTTCCAGCATTACTAAAGTTAAAAAAATCATTCAGTCATTCAACAAATAGTTATTAATAACTATTATTGAGTTCCTACTCGACATAGCTCAATGTTAAGTGCCTCTGAATAAGGTCTTATCTTGACAGGAGATAGGGACAAATGGACATGGAGATAGGTGTTAGAGATCACCAAACCTGTCTAGACTTTGAAAGCCTCTCTTCTTGAGGGAGGAGCAGTTCAGAGCTGATGTGGATGTTATAGACATCACCCATCACCATCTGATTTCTGGCTTACATTCAGAGCAGTGCGTTCTCTCATCTAGTTTTGTCTGGAGAGAGAGAAACAGACAGCAAGAAATGGAGAGAAAGACAGAGACAAGAAGGGGAGAGAAATAGGGACAGAGAAAGTGAAGGAAAGAGAGGGAGAAGAGAGAGACAGGAAGAGAAAGACAGAAAGAGAGTCACACAGAAATAGAGACAGAGAGAGACAGAGACACAGACAGAGAGATGGACAGAGACAGAGAAACAAAAAGAAAGAGAAACAGAGAGGGAGATATACACAGAGAGACAGACAGAGACAGTGAGACAGAGACAGAGAGGGAGAGAGACACAGACAGAGAGCAGAGTCAGAGATAGAGAGCAACAGAAACAGAGGCAGATACACACACACACAGAAAGAAAGGCAGAGAGAGAGAGAGAGAGAGAGAGAGAGAGAGAGAGAGAGAGAGAGAGAGAGAGAGAGAGAGAGAGAGAGAGGAGAGAGAGAGAGAGAGACAGAGAGAGAGAGAGACAGAAAGACAGAAAGATAAAAAGAGAGAGAGAGAGAGAGACGGAAAGATGGAAAGAGACAAAGAGAGAGACAGAGAGAAAAACAGAGAGAGACATAGAGAGACAGACAGTGAGATAGAGACAGAGAGGGAGAGAGAGAGAGACAATGACAGAAACAGAGGCAGACACACAAAGAAAGATAGATAGACAGAAACAGAGAGATATAGACACACACACAGAGATAGAAAGAGACAGAGAGAAAAACAGAGAGGGAGACACCCAGAGAGAAACAGAGGGATGGACAGAGGCAGAGAGGGAGAGAGAGAAAGAGAGCAGAGAGAGAGACAGAGACAGAAATGGCGACAAACACACACACAAATAGGCAGAGACAAAGAGACAGCGAGAGACAGATGAGAATGGTGGATTAGTAGTGGATAAAATTCACCCAGAGTGAATTTGAATCTCAGAATCATAGCTATTTACAGAGGTATCTCTCAAATTCTATCCTTATATTCTTACTCATTTTTTTGGTGGGTGAGGCACTAGGGATTAAATAACATGGCCAGAATCATATAGCTAGGTGTCAAATGACTGAGGCCAGATTTGAACTTCACCTGCCTCCAGGGATGGTGCTCCAGCCATTGTGCCACGAAGCTGCTTCTAGAGATATTATGTAGGGTTAAGGCATGTTGTCTCCAGAAGGCCTCTTTTAAAATGGAAATATATTACCAGAAGTTGGTGGGAACCCATTCACCCTTTGACATGCATTGTCACATCAATGGAATTGTTTAATAATAAAAATAAGACTTCTCAACTGGTTATCTTTTGTGGGGAGTGAGTTCAGGCTTAGAAGAGTTACCTGCTTTGGGATCATATATTGGGGGTGGAGAAGTGTGTTAGTGGGCTTGAAAAGTGGGGATCAGGAAAAGTCCCAGCTGCCTGCGGTGATGAAGATGGGGAGCTGGGAAAGGTGGGGGCAGTACCAAGGACCCGCTCCTCAGTTTTGCTGAGCCACTTCTGGCAATCTCTTATGGAAACCAACCAATGCCTTTTCTAGGGTTCTCAGGGCGAACTCTTTCCATACTGCTCTTTGATCACCCCCTACTCCAATCATAAAATTACCTCAGTTGGGTTTTGACTAATGTGCCCTTCCTTTCCTTTGCCCTTTCTGGATTCCATCGCTTCTCGAACCTCACCTCGCTTTCAGATCTTCAGAAATCTTCTCTAGTACAAACTATTCTCAGGGAAGGATGGGACTATTGTTACTGGTCAGTTGTTTTTTAGTCATGTCCAACTCTTGGAGGTTTTCTTGGCAAAGATACTGAAGTAGTTGGCCATTTCCTTCTCCAGGTCACTTCCTAAATGAGGAAACGGAGGCAAACAGGGTGAAGTTACCTGCCTAGGGCCACACGGCTAGGAAATGTCTGCAGCTGGATTTGAACTCAGGGAGATAGATAAGTCTTTATGAGTCCAGGCTCAGCCCTCTGTCATTGTGGTGCCATTGAGCTGTCCTAAGGATACAACAAATCGGCTAAAAGTGACTGCCTCTACTTTGAGGGCCCTCTCTCAGAGGGGCTGGCAATCCAAACCTCTTCTCTCACTGTTGAGTATCCCCCGCTTTCGGCATTCTTTTTAGAATGGAGGAGAGGGAGGAAACTTTGTCTCTAGAATTGTCTTCCCTGAACTACTTATGAGGAAGGTTCTTTGTGACTCTGATGATGGATGTGGGCCAGGGACATAAATGATATTTATAAGGGATATGGGGGAACAAAGATGTTAAGTTTTTTAAATTTTTATTTGAACTTCTTTTATTTTATTTTTCAGTTAACAAGCATTTGTTTTCTTTCCCATTAGGGGAAGAAAGAAAAACAAAATCTTTATATATAGTCAGGCAAAATCAAATTCTCATTATTAGCTATGTCCAGAAATGCATGACTTATTCCTGCAAGTTGAGCCTATCATTTCTTTGTCAAGAAGTGGGTAGCAGAGCATGTTCATCATTCTTGATGAGAGCCTTTAAGAGTTCATCAATAACCTACTAGGTATCCAGTATTGTGTGAGGTGCTAGAGACCCAGGGCGAGATCCAAACAAGATATGTTTGGAGATACTGGAGAAGTACAAGATTTGGTTCTTGCCTTCAAGAAACCATCACCAGGGATGGGGGGAAGATAGGATTCAAACTAAATGAAGCAACTTGAGAACCCTAGAACATAGTAGATATGCTAATTTACCTGGCCTAGTCCTTGATTTCAGATGTCAGATGGTGAGGGGAAGGTAGGCAAAGGGACCAAATGACCTTCCCATGTGTATGGGATGGCATACTGGTGGCAGATGAGTGGCAGTGATCAGTCCTGATTGCCAGTCCCGCTCCTGCTTCTTTGTTTTATTTTCACTCATTTACTCCTCCCCCCAGAACAATAGAATCTCTGAGTTGAAATGTATTATAGAATCCTAGATATATACCCTTTATTTGGAAATCATCCAAATGAGAAGTTCTTTACCCCACAGAATTAGTGGATAGAGCTAAGGAGGTCAGTACATTTGGATGGAAAAAAGGGATCTTTATTTTATTATTATCTTTATGAATGTTTGTTTTCCTTCATAATCCTATGTATGCTTTTATGAATTTTAAAAACATCATTCTGAGAAACCTTCTATAGGTTTCACCAGACTGCCAAAGGGATCCACAAATAAAAAAAGGTTAAGAAATTTTGATCTAGACAAATCTCTTACTTAGGAAAAGAATCCTTCTACATATCTCTTAAAGGTGGTTGATTGACTATCAGCCATGGATGACTCATTTCAGAACAGAAAAGCCCATTCCATGTTAGGACAGCTCCAGTTTTTAGAAAATTTATTCTTATATTAAACGGAAATTACCTCACCATAATTTCTATCAAAGTAGGTAAAATACAGACCATCCTGACTTGTCCAAATAAAGTAACCAATGGAATGCCCATTTAGGTAGTTAGGTGCCCCAGTAATCATAGAAATGTCTATCATGCTGATATCTTTCCACCTATCTCTTCACTTTTCTTCTATTTCCCTGGATCCCCAGCCCTCTACCCCAAGTCACCATACCCTGGTTTTCTTCTGAAGCATTATTTAAACCTATTTCAACTTTTTCTTATGAGAACCTGATATTAATATCTAGGTGAAGTTTTTGTTTTTCCCACTTGTTTAAGGAAATGTCAAGTCTAGCTAATAAGCTTTTATTTCATGGCCATTGTGTGCCTTAGGCAATGTGTTACATCCTGGGGGGGGGGGCAGACATTGTGTGTATGTGAGATCATTGGAGGTTATTCCTTGCTCCCTCCTTCCCCCACTCCCACACCATAAAATCCACAAAAATTTCTTTGGAGATAAGTAGAGGAGAATTAAGGCTTTTTCTGTTCTAAACAGGTGAGGGAAGAGGGAGTGGTACATAGGCTCCAAGAACTAGTAATCCCATGCTGTGTGTCCCCAGCTAATCAGTGGGGGCACTCCTTAGTATAGTGCATAATACTATATTAATAATAATTTGCACTTTATAATGTATGAAGGACTCCATCTACAATAATTCTGTAAGGTAGGCAGCAAAAGTTATCTTCATTTTATAGGTGAACTGTTAACAAAAACTGAGCTTCGGAGGGCACTAACAGGAGGATCTGACCTTGTCATTTTTGTACTAAGTAAACTACTTGGGCTCCCTATTACTTTCAGGACAAAATATAAGTTACTCTGGCTTTTAAAGTCCTTTACACCTGTCCCCAACCTATATTAGAACTTGATTCTACATTACCCTATCTTCAGACTCTGTTGTCCATGTTCAACTGGCCTTTTTGATGCTTTCAAACATATCTCCAAGCCCTTGTTTTGCACTAGCTGTCTGACTGTCCCCATACCTTGAGAATATTTTAGATTTCACTCTGTCTTTTCCCCTAATCTATATATTTGAATGAGTCCCTATGAAGAATCATGCTGTACATTTTTCTAGGTCAGAGTCCTGGTTCCCTTCTCGTAGCAGAAAGAAAGTAAGCCATCAAACTGGGGTTAGCAGGGGCACTGGGACCAGGCAGGGGGAAGTGGATCCCAGGCATATGTATAATGTGAAACATGCCCAGAGTAGAGCACTCAAGATAGAGATGGGTCTGGAAAACTCTCCGTGGGAAGATTGACAGAAGGAAATAGGAGTGATTAAATAATTAGTCTGGAGAAGACTCAGGAGGCCCATGATAAGTTGTCTTTAAATGGGGGAAGGGCTGTCTTGTGGAAGGGAGATTGGCCATAATAAGCAGACTCTGAGGTCCCTTCCAACTCTGGATTCTGTGAGCTTCACTTAGAACAGTGAGTGTTGCAAAAGTCTGTCAGCAGGTCTGTTGTCTGAACCTCCGAGCATGCTTGAGACAGCCCCTGTTTTCTATAGCACTCCCGGCTTTCACAAGTCCTTTCCTCACAGTCACCCAGTCCCTTCTTGACACTATACTAGATTTCCTCTCTAAAAAAACATTATCAGAATCCTACACTATCATAATGGCCCCAAAGGAGAGAGGAGAGAAAATTGCATCTCTTCCTTCTCTGCAGAAGTGAGGGACTATGGGTAGGAGCCTTGGCCCTTCAGTCAGTCTGAGTTCATATATTGCTTATTTTTGCTGAATTGCTTTTTCCTGTTTTCCTTTTTTTGTTATATGTCTATAGCTATGTTTAGGGAATGGGGAAGGATATATAGGGAAGGAAATGAAAGTTACATGAAACCTAAAAACTACATATTTAAACATGGTCAGAAATAGGAGGCAAATCCCCAAACAACCTACAAAAGCTTCCTGGTATAACAACATGACTTAGAAATATTGTTGGAGTCAGGAGCCCTGGATTCAAATCCCAGCTCAAAATGAAATAACCCCTACCCTCGGGCACACAGCTATGTGACAACAAGTGATCATTTTGACCCTCAACTTCATCATCTGTAAAATCAGGATCCTAATGTTGACTATTAGCTATCTCATGAGGTTGCCATGGGATAACATTTTATAAAGATTTAAAACAATAGGAAAATGCAAGTAACTGTTGCCATTTAACTGAAGACAGCCCCAAGTTTGGTTTGGCAACACTATGTAGCACTGGCCACCCTGGAAAAAAAGAATGAAGTGATCTGGAGTTCTCTCTGTACAGGATCAATTTAGGGTCCTGATTATATACTCTTTAAAGAAAATTAATTAAATTTTTTTTTTTTTTGTCATTCAGTCCTCTCTGACTCTTTATGATCCCATGATGGGTTTTCTTGGCAAAGATATTGGAACAAAAGGTTTGCCATTTTCTTTTTTAGCTTATTTTACAGATGAGGAAACCGAGGCAAACAAGGTTAAGTGACTTGTTCAGGGTCATACAGCTGCTAAGTATCTAAAACTAGATTTGAATTCAGATCTTCCTGAGTTTAGGCCTCTGTGTTTTATCTCTTATGCTACCTAGATACCTTAAAAAAATTAAGAAACATTTATTTTCTTTCCTTCCCAACTCTCTTACTCATGAAAAATAAAGAGATAAATAAAAACAAAAACCTTTGTGACACATATGTATAGTCAAGCAAAACAGATTCCCATATTGGCCGTGTCAAAAATTGTGCCTTTCATTCTGCCTAATTGTCAGCAGCTGGATAGTCAGTATTCTTTATCATTGCTCTTCTGGAATCAAGGCTGATCATTTTGTTGATCAATGTTCTTAAATCTTTCAAAATTGTTCATTTTTACAGTGTTAAGAGTATAAAGTTTCCTCCTGGTTCTGCTTGCTCTGCACTAGTTTTATATCGTTTTCCCAGGTTTCTCTGGGACTGGAATCTTATCACTTCTGACTGGTTTTCATTTTCTGTAAACTCCCACAGGCTCTTACTTTCTACAACACAGATTTCCAATTCCCTCCCTCGGTCTTCCTCCTTTGCTTCAGGCTGCTTCTTTCCCCCAGATCCCATCCTACACTAGGCCTCATCCTTCAGACAATGCTGCTCATCTGGACCCTCTGTCTTGGGTACAGTAGCTTGACAAATGTGCTAGAGCTGGAGAAGTCCTTGTCTCCACTGTCTGGGAGGGAGAGAGGGAAAGAAGGAAAGTTCTTTAGCTTAATGTGGAAATGGCATCCCAGTCAGAACTCTGAGCCCATTTTCCTATTAAAGGCATTGTTAGATATGGTGGTTGAGTCTTAGAGGACCATCCAGGAAAGGAGAGTAACTTAGAAAGAACACAGGATTTAGGAGAGAACTGTGTTCAAATCCCAGCTGTGTGATCTTAGGTGAATCACTTCCCACCATTACTACGTATGTGGCCCTGGACAAGCCTCTTAATTTCCCTTTGCCTCAGTTTCCTGCCACTGTAAAATGAAGAACTTGGACTAACTGTCCTCAGAAACCTCTCTAATTCTAATATCTGATGCATTGATTAATAGTTATTTAGTAAATTATTTAATATTGCATTAAACCAGGAGACCATGACAAAAAATGAAATAATCCCTTCCCTAAAGTAGGTTTCATTTTATCAATGGAGCAATAGAATCAGGAAGACCTAGACTCAAGTCCTGCCTCAAGCATTTATTGGTTGTGGGTTTTAGTTTCCTTATCTGTAAAATAGGGCTTGGGTTTGGTAACCAAGTTTTTCCCAATTCTAAATTGATCATAATATTTAATATTTAACATGATACAGTGGATAGAGCACTGGGCTTGGAATCAGGAAGACTCATCTTCATGAGTTCAAATTCAGCCTCAATTACTAGGTGTATGACTTTAGACAAGTCACTTAACCCTGTTTGCCTCAGTTTCCTCATTTGCAAAATGAGCTGGAGAAGGAAATGACAAACTACTATAATGTCTTTATCAAGAGAATTCCAAATGGACTCATAGAGAGTTGGGCATGACTGAATAATAAGAGATAAACATTGTAATGTTATAAACTAATTCTAATCATAATACAGTAGGTGCTTAGTCATTGGTTTATGTAAATAAGCATAAACAAAATAAATAGATGGCTAATTTATAGGAGGAGGGAATAAAAAAAAACTTATGTAGAAAGAAGGGGTGCTGCAGTAGTTTTAAAGGAAATAATAAAGGAGACCCTTTCAGGGTGTTTTAGAGTCAAAACAATTTTTATAATAGTACTAAGACATTTTAATATTTAATAGTTAAATATCATGCATAGCTAGATGGTGCTGGGTTTGGAGTCAGGAAGACTTGTGTTAAAATGCAGCTTCAGACTCTTACTAGCTGTATGACCCTGGGCAAGTCACCTTGTTTTGCCTCAGTTTCCTCATCTATAAAATGAGCTGGAGAAGAAAATGGCAAACTACTCTAGTATCTTTGCCAAGAAAACTCCAGATGGGTTCATGAAGAGTTGACAATGACTGAACAACACACAGTTAACTATCAAAAGAAAAGAGATAGGGAATAATAGACATTAACCAAGAAAAAAATTAAATATCAATAGATATGACCCAAACTTTTAGGGCCTTCAATAATTTTTAAGAACACAAAAGGAGTCCTGGGGCCAAAATATTTGAGAAAGGCTGCCTTTGTGCAAAGCCTCCTAAACAAGCCCACCCATCATGATTAAAACATACTGGGTCCTCTGCCTGTTCAAATCTTTCTCTTTAAGATTCACATCCTGCTCCCACCTCTAGGAAGCCTTCCTTGATTGCCCCCAGCTGAAAGGAGAACCTAAATCAGAGAATTTAGAGCTGGAAAGGGCCATCTAGTTTGACTACCCATCTGGTCACCCTCATTTCACAGTTGAGAGAACTGAAGGCAAGAGGGATTGAATAATTTGTCCAAGGAAGAAACTCTAGCCAGGGGCTTCTGTCTACCTTCACATACATTTTGCTTTTTACCCACCACCATGATGTGATGTATTCAAAGTGATTACTTCCTTCTCAAATTTTTTTTCAAAAGTATTTTGTCTGAATATCTCCTTTGCTTTTATCACATTCCACTGTGTATCTTCCTATTGATTTGTGCACATGTCACATCCTCCTTATTAGATTGCAAGGCCCTGTATTGTGAGGATTAGGTCATTTTTCATCTTTGTATCTTCAGGGCTCATCACAGTGCCTTATATATCAATCAATCAATCAACAAGATTTTATTAAGAGTTTACTATGCTCCAGGTACTATGCTTAGTACTGAGAATAACTGGAAAAGTTTTATGCAGTCCTTTGCCCACCAAGAGCCTGGATGCCAATGGATGACAACAGCTAATTATATAGCTCTTTAAAGCTTGCAAAGTTACATAATAACAGCTAGGATTTTTACAAGGATTTAAGGTTTGCAAATTGGTTTGCATACATTCTTATTTGATTCTTGCGCAACTCTGTGAGGTAGGTGCTATCAGTATCTTTATATTATAGATGGAGAAATTTTGAGACTAAGAATGTCTGAAGTTAGGAGTCTCCATTCTTCATGGGAACAATTCTAGCATTCTAGCCATTAGGACACTTTCTCATACGTAGTTGCTTTATAATATGGTAGGTGCTTAATAATTAATTGATTGAGTGAATAAATTATAAGAACAGTTATATATTATAAAATTATAATAGTATACATTTTATTATACAATAAAAATTATAATTATAATATACTAGGTAAAAATAATGAATTGATTGAGTGAATCAATTATAAGAATAGTTATGTATTATAAAATTATAATAAAATTATTTTTATTATAGAATAAAATAATTCTGACATAATGGTTGCTTAATAATTAGTTGATTGGATGAACCAATTACCAGAATAGTTATATTTTAAAGCTATAATAAAGATGACTATATAATAATATTATTATAAATATATAAATATCAAAATATTTAACATGATACAGTGGATAGAGCACTGGGCTTGGAATCAGGAAGACTCATCTTCATGAGTTCAAATTCAGCCTCAGTTACTAGGTGTATGACTTTAGACAAGTCACTTAACCCTGTTTGCCTCAGTTTCCTCATTTGCAAAATGATCTGGAGAAGGAAATGACAAACTACTATAATGTCTTTATCAAGAGAATTCCAAATGGACTCATAGAGAGTTGGGCATGACTGAATAATAAGAGATAAACATTGTAATGTTATAAAATAATTCTAATCATAATACAGTAGGTGCTTAGTCATTGGTTGATTAAATTAATTATAACAACTTATAAGTATATAATATTATAATAATACAAATTATAAATACATAAGGTTATGATTATTATATAATCAGTTGAATAATACCTCACATTCAGAGAGTTCTTTAATCCTAACAACTTGTGGCAGAGGCAGTGTAAGCATTCTTGCCATACTCTTATGGATAAGGAAAATGAGGCTTAGACTAAGTGGTTTCTCTTGGTTACAGAGTCACAGCATCTCAGACTTAAAGGAAACCTCATTGTTCATCTCATACTTCTTCCTAAATAAGAATCCCATCCCCAGCAAGGGGTTCCTCAGCCTCATCTTGCACATCTCAACTACATCTCACTTTTGGACTCTTTGGGGCACCTCGAATAGTTAAGAAGTTTTTCTGGGTTTCAAGCCTGAACTTACCTCCTTGTAGCTTCTACCCATTGCTCCTATGCCATGGGGTCTGGACCTATTATTTCATTGGTTTAGGGTACTTCCAGAGGAGAAAAATTCACCCAAATACTAGTTTGCCTCTTGTTTATAATCTTCTAAAGTTGTCTGCTCACTTAGAGCTTGTGACTTGCCTGGAGTCATATAGCCAGTGTAAAGCAGCTAAAACTTTTCTCCTCAACCTGAAATCTCTTCAGGGACTACAGTCTAATTGACAGACATTTATTAAGCACCTATCCTGTACAAGGCACTGTAGTGGGGCCTGAGATGCAAAGACACAAAAAGCCCTATGTTCAAGGAGCTTGATCTCTCTGCTGTACAAATGATAAAAG